>NC_068426.1:15358384-15563384 GCF_023373465.1 Oncorhynchus keta | reverse complement strand
CGGAGGAACCCGACAATTCTACGTTGGCCAGGTATTAAGCAATGCTGTTATACTTCTCCAATCGTATAGGGGAGCTTTTCATTGGGTGGTTATTGAGGCCCTTAAAATAACTTTATTTTTAAACCTACTACACAAATATATGAAAGTCATTGAAGTAATCTTTTTCAGGTTTACGTCTATTGACTTCAAGTACCAGATCTGGAAATTTGGAGTTGTGTTCACAGACGGGGTAAGAGGGATTATAGATGAATCGTATCTTCTATTTTTGAGCTATATACATACAGTGCATTTGGAAATTATTCAGACCCATTGACGTTGTCCACATGTTGTTACGTTACAGCCTTATTCTAAAATTGATTACATCTGTAAGGGAGTGTGTAACTGGCGGAAGGGAAGTCAGGCGCAGGAGAGCAAATCTGGGTAATCAACAGAGCAGTTGTATTCATAAAACCACCAGGAACCAGCGCAATAAACAAATTGGTACAAAACCGGTTGCGCACCAGAGAAAACGTGCTCATGCACTTACAATAAACAATTTCGCACAAAGACATGCTGGGAACAGAGGGTTAAATACACAATATGTAATGAGGGAAATAAAGACAATGTGTGTGAGAAGACAAGACAAAACAAATGGAAAAAGAAAAGTGGATCAATGATGGCTAGAAGACCGGCGACACCGACCACCGAGTGCTGTCCGAACAAGGAGAGGAACCGACTTCGGCGGAAGTCGTGACAACACCGTTTTTTCCCCTCAACAATGTACACTCAATACCCTATAATGAAAAAGTGAAAACAGGTTTTTAGACATTTTTGCAAATGTATTAAAAATAATCAGACTATTTGCTATGAGAATCGAAATTGAGCTCAGGTGCACCCTGTTTCCATTGATCGTCCTTGAAATGTTTCTACAACTTGATTGAAGTCCATCGTTGGAATATTCAATTGATTGGACATGATTTAGAAAGGCACACACCTGTCTAAATAATTTCCCACAGTTGACAGTGCATGTCAGAGCAAAAAACCAAGCCATGTCGAAGGAATTGTTTGTTGAGCTCCGAGACTGGATTGTGTCGAAGCACAGATCTGGGGAAGGGTACAAAAAAAAATCTGCAGCATTGAAGGTCCCCAAGAAGAACACAGTGGCCTCCATCATTCTAAAATGGAACCACTAAGACTCTTCGTAGAGCTGGCCGCCCGGCCAAACTGAGCAATCGGGGGAGAAGGGCCTTGGTCAGGGAGGTGATCAAGAACCCAATGGTCATTGACAGAGCTCCAGAGTTCCTCTGTGGTGATGGAAGAACCGTCCCGAAGGACAACCATCTCTGCAGCACTCCACCAATCAGGCCTTTATGGTAGAGTGGCCAGACAGAAACCACTCCTCAGTAAAAGGCACATGACAGCCCTCTAGGAGTTTGCAAAAGGCACCTAAAGGACTCTCAGACCATGAGAAACAAGATTCTCTGGTCTGATGAAGCCAAGATTGAACTCTTTGGCCTGAATTGCTAAGCGTCACGTCTGGAGGAAACCTGGCACAATCCCCACGGTGAAGCATGGTGGTGGCAGCATCATGCTGTGGGGATGTTTTCAGCTGCAGGGACTGGGAGACTAGTCAGGGTCGAGGGAAAGATGAATGTTGTAAAGTACAGAGAGATCCTTGATGAAAACCTGCTCCAGAGCGCTCAAGACCTCAGACTGAGATGAAGGTTCACCTTCAAACAGGACAACGACCCTAAGCACACAACCAAGACAATGCAGCAGTGGCTTCTGAATGTCCTTGAGTGGCCCAGCCAGAGCACAGACTTGAACCCGAATGATCATTTCTGGAGAGACCTGAAAATAGTCGTCCCCATCCAACCTGACAGAACTTGAGAGGATCTGCAGAGAAGACTGGGGGAAACTCCCCAAATACAGGTGTGCCAAGCTTGTAGCGTCATAGCCAAGACGACTCTAGGCTGTAAATGCTCCCAAAGGTGCTTCAACAAAGTACTGAGTAAAGGGTCTGAATACCTATGTAAATGTAGAATAAGCCTGTAACGCAACAAAATGTGGAAAAAGTCAAGGGGTCTGAATACTTTCCAAATGCACTGTATGTCTTCATACTGTAAGTTGTAGACAATAAACTGCATATTATTTCAATCTTATTCCCCCCAGACTTTTCTCTACCTGTGTTGGTACACGATCATGTCCTTGCTTGGACATTACAACAACTTCTTCTATGCCTGTCACTTGCTGGACATAGCCATCGGTGTGAAGGATCTGCGTACTATCCTGTCCTCTGTCACCCACAATGGGAAACAAGTAAGAGCTGACCAGGAAGACTCTTCCAGCCTCCGTGCGTAGTGAATGTGTGGCTGATTCTACTCATTCCCTGTCTCCCTCCTAGCTCATGATGACATTGGGCTTGTTGGCAGTGGTGGTGTATCTCTACACTGTAGTGGCCTTTATCTTCTTCCGCAAGTTTTACAACAAGAGTGAAGATGAGGATGAGCCGGATATGAAATGTGACGACATGATGACTGTGAGTCAGGGTTTCTGTCTCTGGTCTGCTCTGTGTGGTATACAATATGTTGTATAGTGGAGTCTACTTACTCCTGCCCTGTATTCCATGTGCTCTCTTCCCTCCACTGTTCGTCAGTGCTACCTCTTCCATATATATGTGGGCGTGCGTGCTGGCGGTGGCATAGGGGACGAGATCGAGGACCCGGCAGGAGACGTGTACGAGCTCTACCGGGTCATCTTTGACATCACCTTCTTCTTCTTTGTCATTGTCATCCTGTTGGCCATCATCCAGGGTAAGGCACCCGTCCCTCTTATGCAGTCCAAAACACTAGCCAACTACTGTACAGTATACCTCAAGCAAGGCCAATTTCTGTCTGGGCATACTGAATAGATGGAAGGAGATATCTAGTCATAATTCCATTCTCCAGTGAGGCTGTGAGCTTGTGTGCTACCTACAGGTCTGATCATTGATGCCTTCGGAGAGCTCAGAGACCAACAGGAGCAGGTTAAGGAAGACATGGAGGTAGAAATCATTCATTTTATTGCTTTCCTCAGTTTTAGGTGAGTGAGTCAGATAGTTATGCACATACCAGCATCTTGTCTACTGTTTCTGTTCATTTGATGCTTGTAGACCAAGTGCTTCATCTGTGGAATTGGAAGCGACTACTTTGATACGACGCCACACGGCTTCGAGACCCACACCCTGGAAGAACACAACTTGGCCAACTACATGTGAGTGTTCTCCCTGTCAGGCAGTCAACAGTGTGTGTCCATGTCCATCAGCCATCACAATGACCTGCCTGTCTGTCCTCTGCAGGTTCTTCTTAATGTACCTCATCAACAAAGATGAGACGGAGCACACTGGCCAGGTGAGTCTGTCTGTCAGTCTTTCTATTTGTGACACCAAATTCCTCGCCATTCATTTCAATTGGCTGTCTCTTCTTTTCACCCTCTATCCTACTGTCCTCTGTTGCAGGAGTCGTATGTGTGGAAGATGTACCAGGAGCGAGCGTGGGACTTCTTCCCTGCTGGCGACTGTTTCAGAAAGCAATATGAGGATCAGCTTGCATAACCATACTACTACAATTAGTAGATTTAATAACATACTGTAACGTACTACTACAATTAGTAGGTTTAATAACATACTGTAACTTACTACTACAATTAGTAGGTTTAATAACATACTGTAATGTACTACTACAATTAGTAGGTTTAATAACATACTGTAACTTACTACTACAATTAGTAGGTTTAATAACATACTGTAATGTACTACTACAATTAGTAGGTTTAATAACATACTGTAACGTACTACTACAATTAGTAGGTTTAATAACATACTGTAACGTACTACTACAATTAGTAGGTTTAATAACATACTAAACCAGACTGAAATAGCTGTACTATACTGTAACCATACTAAACCAGACTGAAATAGCTGTACTATACTGTAACCATACTAAACCAGACTGAAATAGCTGTACTATACTGTACAGACCAGGGGGAAGGCACATTTATAGTGCTAGACCAAAAGAAGGCTTTTGTCCCTCTTGTTCGAATAGGCCAAACACATGCAAACTAAATGACTGCATTTAGAAGATGTGTTTGTTACCATGTCAATTCTTGAACTGGGTGAATGAATGTGGGAAATACTGAAGTACATATGTAGTCCATATTTCAATCAATGTCATCTCTCACACACGGTGCACATTGTTTGTCTGTGTGTGACAATACAAATGTACATTTCTGTCAAATTTCAGTGTCTAAATCGTTTGAACAAACTTTATTAGTTGCATTGGTGTACTACTTTCTACTACAAGCCCAACTAGACTATAGTGGCTGGTACTTCTAATTTACATAATTATTAAGTAAGTATTTAAGTAACAAGGACTAAATACAAGTACAACATTTGTGACAGTTGCTTATTTTCTCTCTCTCTCTCTGAGTGGTCGTTTGGAGTGACTACGTGGGAGATTTTTCCTTTAAAACAATGCACTCTGAGACTAATGACACAACAATCTCTTTGATAATATTTGACTATTCCGTTTGAATTTCCATCCCATTGGAACAGCTCTAAAACCATTCACAGTACGTTGAATGTCCATCCCATTGGAACAGCTCTAAAACCACTCATACAGTACGTTGAATGTCCATCCCATTGAAACAGCTCTAAAACCACTCACATCACAGTACGTTGAATGTCCATCCCATTTGTGACAGTTCTAAAACCACTCACATCACAGTACGTTGAATGTCCATCCCATTGGAACAGCTCTAAAACCACTCATACAGTACGTTGAATGTCCATCCCATTGAAACAGCTCTAAAACCACTCACAGACTTGAATGTCCATCCCATTGAAACAGCTCTAAAACCACTCACAGTTTGAATGTCCATCCCATTGGAACAGCTCTAAAACCACTCACAGTACGTTGAATGTCCATCCCATTGAAACAGGTCTAAAACCACTCACATCACAGTACGTTGAATGTCCATCCCATTGGAACAGGTCTAAAACCACTCACAGTACGTTGAATGTCCATCCCATTGGAACAGCTCTAAAACCACTCACAGTACATTGAATGTCCATCCCATTGGAACAGCTCTAAAACCATTCACAGTACGTTGAATGTCCATCCCATTGGAACAGCTCTAAAACCACTCATACAGTACGTTGAATGTCCATCCCATTGAAACAGCTCTAAAACCACTCACATCACAGTACGTTGAATGTCCATCCCATTGGAACAGCTCTAAAACCACTCACAGTACGTTGAATGTCCATCCCATTGGAACAGCTCTAAAACCACTCACAGTACGTTGAATGTCCATCCCATTGGAACAGCTCTAAAACCACTCACAGTACGTTGAATGTCCATCCCATTGGAACAGCTCTACAGTACGCTCTCATACAGTACGTTGAATGTCCATCCCATTGGAACAGCTCTACAGTACGCTCTCATACAGTACGTTGAATGTCCATCCCATTGGAACAGCTCTACAGTACGCTCTCATACAGTACGTTGAATGTCCATCCCATTGGAACAGCTCTACAGTACGCTCTCATACAGTACGTTGAATGTCCATCCCATTGGAACAGCTCTACAGTACGCTCTCATACAGTACGTTGAATGTCCATCCCATTGGAACAGCTCTACAGTACGCTCTCATACAGTACGTTGAATGTCCATCCCATTGGAACAGCTCTACAGTACGCTCTCATACAGTACGTTGAATGTCCATCCCATTGGAACAGCTCTACAGTACGCTCTCATACAGTACGTTGAATGTCCATCCCATTGGAACAGCTCTACAGTACGCTCTCATACAGTACGTTGAATGTCCATCCCATTGGAACAGCTCTACAGTACGCTCTCATACAGTACGTTGAATGTCCATCCCATTGGAACAGCTCTACAGTACGCTCTCATACAGTACGTTGAATGTCCATCCCATTGGAACAGCTCTACAGTACGCTCTCATACAGTACGTTGAATGTCCATCCCATTGGAACAGCTCTACAGTACGCTCTCATACAATACGTTGAATGTCCATCCCATTGGAACAGCTCTACAGTACGCTCTCATACAGTACGTTGAATGTCCATCCCATTGGAACAGCTCTACAGTACGCTCTCATACAGTACGTTGAATGTCCATCCCATTGGAACAGCTCTACAGTACGCTCTCATACAGTACGTTGAATGTCCATCCCATTGGAACAGCTCTACAGTACGCTCTCATACAGTACGTTGAACGTCCATCCCATTGGAACAGCTCTACAGTACGCTCTCATACAGTACGTTGAACGTCCATCCCATTGGAACAGCTCTACAGTACGCTCTCATACAGTACGTTGAACGTCCATCCCATTGGAACAGCTCTACAGTACGCTCTCATACAGTACGTTGAACGTCCATCCCATTGGAACAGCTCTACAGTACGCTCTCATACAGTACGTTGAACGTCCATCCCATTGGAACAGCTCTACAGTACGCTCTCATACAGTACGTTGAGCGTCCATCCCATTGGAACAGCTCTACAGTACGCTCTCATACAGTACGTTGAACGTCCATCCCATTGGAACAGCTCTACAGTACGGCTCTCATACAGTACGTTGAACGTCCATCCCATTGGAACACCTCTACAGTACGGCTCTCATACAGTACGTTGAACGTCCATCCCATTGGAACAGCTCTACAGTACGGCTCTCATACAGTACGTTGAACGTCCATCCCATTGGAACAGCTCTACAGTACGCTCTCATACAGTACGTTGAACGTCCATCCCATTGGAACAGCTCTACAGTACGCTCTCATACAGTACGTTGAACGTCCATCCCATTGGAACAGCTCTACAGTACGCTCTCATACAGTACGTTGAACGTCCATCCCATTGGAACAGCTCTACAGTACGCTCTCATACAGTACGTTGAACGTCCATCCCATTGGAACAGCTCTACAGTACGCTCTCATACAGTACGTTGAACGTCCATCCCATTGGAACAGCTCTACAGTACGCTCTCATACAGTACGTTGAACGTCCATCCCATTGGAACAGCTCTACAGTACGCTCTCATACAGTACGTTGAACGTCCATCCCATTGGAACAGCTCTACAGTACGCTCTCATACAGTACGTTGAACGTCCATCCCATTGGAACAGCTCTACAGTACGGCTCTCATACAGTACGTTGAACGTCCATCCCATTGGAACAGCTCTACAGTACGCTCTCATACAGTACGTTAACGTCCATCCCATTGGAACAGCTCTACAGTACGCTCTCATACAGTACGTTGAACGTCCATCCCATTGGAACAGCTCTACAGTACGCTCTCATACAGTACGTTGAACGTCCATCCCATTGGAACACCTCTACAGTACGCTCTCATACAGTACGTTGAACGTCCATCCCATTGGAACACCTCTACAGTACGCTCTCATACAGTACGTTGAACGTCCATCCCATTGGAACAGCTCTACAGTACGCTCTCATACAGTACGTTGAACGTCCACCCATTGGAACAGCTCTACAGTACGCTCTCATACAGTACGTTGAACGTCCATCCCATTGGAACAGCTCTACAGTACGCTCTCATACAGTACGTTGAACGTCCATCCCATTGGAACAGCTCTACAGTACGCTCTCATACAGTACGTTGAACGTCCATCCCATTGGAACAGCTCTACAGTACGCTCTCATACAGTACGTTGAACGTCCATCCCATTGGAACAGCTCTACAGTACGCTCTCATACAGTACGTTGAATGTCCATCCCATTGGAACAGCTCTACAGTACGCTCTCATACAGTACGTTGAATGTCCATCCCATTGGAACAGCTCTACAGTACGCTCTCATACAGTACGTTGAATGTCCATCCCATTGGAACAGCTCTACAGTACGCTCTCATACAGTACGTTGAATGTCCATCCCATTGGAACAGCTCTACAGTACGCTCTCATACAGTACGTTGAATGTCCATCCCATTGGAACAGCTCTACAGTACGCTCTCATACAGTACGTTGAATGTCCATCCCATTGGAACAGCTCTACAGTACGCTCTCATACAGTACGTTGAATGTCCATCCCATTGGAACAGCTCTACAGTACGCTCTCATACAGTACGTTGAATGTCCATCCCATTGGAACAGCTCTACAGTACGCTCTCATACAGTACGTTGAATGTCCATCCCATTGGAACAGCTCTACAGTACGCTCTCATACAGTACGTTGAATGTCCATCCCATTGGAACAGCTCTACAGTACGGCTCTCATACAGTACGTTGAATGTCCATCCCATTGGAACAGCTCTACAGTACGCTCTCATACAGTACGTTGAATGTCCATCCCATTGGAACAGCTCTACAGTACGCTCTCATACAGTACGTTGAATGTCCATCCCATTGGAACAGCTCTACAGTACGCTCTCATACAGTACGTTGAATGTCCATCCCATTGGAACAGCTCTACAGTACGCTCTCATACAGTACGTTGAATGTCCATCCCATTGGAACAGCTCTACAGTACGCTCTCATACAGTACGTTGAATGTCCATCCCATTGGAACAGCTCTACAGTACGCTCTCATACAGTACGTTGAATGTCCATCCCATTGGAACAGCTCTACAGTACGCTCTCATACAGTACGTTGAATGTCCATCCCATTGGAACAGCTCTACAGTACGCTCTCATACAGTACGTTGAATGTCCATCCCATTGGAACAGCTCTACAGTACGCTCTCATACAGTACGTTGAATGTCCATCCCATTGGAACAGCTCTACAGTACGCTCTCATACAGTACGTTGAATGTCCATCCCATTGGAACAGCTCTACAGTACGCTCTCATACAGTACGTTGAATGTCCATCCCATTGGAACAGCTCTACAGTACGCTCTCATACAGTACGTTGAATGTCCATCCCATTGGAACAGCTCTACAGTACGCTCTCATACAGTACGTTGAATGTCCATCCCATTGGAACAGCTCTACAGTACGCTCTCATACAGTACGTTGAATGTCCATCCCATTGGAACAGCTCTACAGTACGCTCTCATACAGTACGTTGAATGTCCATCCCATTGGAACAGCTCTACAGTACGCTCTCATACAGTACGCTCTCATACAGTACGTTGAATGTGTTGAGTGCCGTACTTTCTTTAAATGCTCTTCAACTGCTACTTTTCAACTGACAACATTTGTGTTGCAAACCCTACAGCTTTTCCTGAAACCTTCTCTCTCGGTTTAATGATTAATAATAATGTTGATTATTCTTATTTTTCTCAATAGAACTAATTATGGTTTCTGTGCTGTTAACGTAGTAACTAGGGATTGTGTATATTTTTGTTTATTCAATGTTTTTCAATGCCGACTCTCGTCTGTGAACACTGTGAATGCATTATTTTATCCAATACATTGTTTAGTTTACAAGAACTCACAACTTTGTGTTCTTAAAACAAAGATTGGTTTATTAATGAGTTTGTTCATTGGTTTATTAAATAAAGGTATTGATGCACTTGCAGTTTGATGTAGCTTTCTTTCAGTAGATGATTATACCAATTTACAACACACAGTCGCTGCCAATGAATTAGGTGATTTGATTTCTAAACTTAATATTGGGAATATATTTAGCATGTGATTGATTACATTAGTAATAATTTACTGCAGTATATGTGCACAACAAATCAATGATTTCTTTAGAGCTTGTTCATTTGACTACACAACAGTATTTCAATAAAAAGTGAATTTCAGTCCACATTTGTCAGTATTTCTATACAACCACTGGTAGTCACTGTGTATTTTCTCTAAGCCTCACTGCCTGAACACCCTACGGTCCCATCCTTGACCTGTCCATCCAGCAGGAGAGAGGAGGAGTTCAGCCTGGAGCTGAAAAGTGGGGCTCGAAGAGGAGGCCATCCAGCTCATGCTGTCCACAGAGTCATTGAGATAGGGCTGGGCCGTGTGCTGAGGGCTGTCCACAGAGTCATTGAGATAGGGCTGGGCCTTGTGCTGAGGGCTGTCCACAGAGTCATTGAGATAGGGCTGGGCCTTGTGCTGAGGGCTGTCCACAGAGTCATTGAGATAGGGCTGGGCCTTGTGCTGAGGGCTGTCCGCAGAGTCATTGAGATAGGGCTGGGCCTTGTGCTGAGGGCTGTCCGTAGAGTCATTGAGATAGGGCTGGGCCTTGTGCTGAGGGCTGTCCACAGAGTCATTGAGATAGGGCTGGGCCTTGTGCTGAGGGCTGTCCACAGAGTCATTGAGATAGGGCTGGGCCTTGTGCTGAGGCCTGTCCACAGAGTCATTGAGATAGGGCTGGGCCTTGTGCTGAGGGCTGTCCGTAGAGTCATTGAGATAGGGCTGGGCCTGTGCTGAGGGCTGTCCGTAGAGTCATTGAGATAGGGCTGGGCCTTGTGCTGAGGGCTGTCCATAGAGTCATTGAGATAGGGCTGGGCCGTGTGCTGAGGGCTGTCCGTAGAGTCATTGAGATAGGGCTGGGCCTTGTGCTGAGGGCTGTCCACAGAGTCATTGAGATAGGGCTGGGCCTTGTGCTGAGGGCTGTCCATAGAGTCATTGAGATAGGGCTGGGCCGTGTGCTGAGGGCTGTCCGTAGAGTCATTGAGATAGGGCTGGGCCTTGTGCTGAGGGCTGTCCACAGAGTCATTGAGATAGGGCTGGGCCTTGTGCTGAGGGCTGTCCACAGAGTCATTGAGATAGGGCTGGGCCTTGTGCTGAGGGCTGTCCACAGAGTCATTGAGATAGGGCTGGGCCTTGTGCTGAGGGCTGTCCACAGAGTCATTGAGATAGGGCTGGGCCTTGTGCTGAGGGCTGTCCGTAGAGTCATTGAGATAGGGCTGGGCCGTGTGCTGAGGGCTGTCCGTAGAGTCATTGAGATAGGGCTGGGCCTTGTGCTGAGGGCTGTCCACAGAGTCATTGAGATAGGGCTGGGCCTTGTGCTGAGGGCTGTCCACAGAGTCATTGAGATAGGGCTGGGCCTTGTGCTGAGGGCTGTCCGTAGAGTCATGAGATCTGGGCCGTGTGCTGCGGGCTGTCCATAGAGTCATGAGATAGGGCTGGGCCTTGTGCTGAGGGCTGTCCATAGAGTCATTGAGATAGGGCTGGGCCTTGTGCTGAGGGCTGTCCGTAGAGTCATTGAGATAGGGCTGGGCCTGTGCTGCTGTCCATAGAGTCATTGAGATGGGCTGGGCCTTGTGCTGAGGCCTGTCCAGAGTCATTGAGATAGGGCTGGGCCTTGTGCTGAGGGCTGTCCGTAGAGTCATTGAGATAGGGCTGGGCCTGTGCTGAGGGCTGTCCGTGAGTCATTGAGATAGGGCTGGGCCTTGTGCTGAGGGCTGTCCGTAGAGTCATTGAGATAGGGCTGGGCCTTGTGCTGAGGGCTGTCCGTAGAGTCATTGAGATAGGGCTGGGCCTTGTGCTGAGGGCTGTCCGTAGAGTCATTGAGATAGGGCTGGGCCTTGTGCTGAGGGCTGTCCGTAGAGTCATTGAGATAGGGCTGGGCCTTGTGCTGAGGGCTGTCCGTAGAGTCATTGAGATAGGGCTGGGCCTTGTGCTGAGGGCTGTCCGTAGAGTCATTGAGATAGGGCTGGGCCTTGTGCTGAGGGCTGTCCGTAGAGTCATTGAGATAGGGCTGGGCCTTGTGCTGAGGGCTGTCCGTAGAGTCATTGAGATAGGGCTGGGCCTTGTGCTGAGGGCTGTCCGTAGAGTCATTGAGATAGGGCTGGGCCTTGTGCTGAGGGCTGTCCGTAGAGTCATTGAGATAGGGCTGGGCCTTGTGCTGAGGGCTGTCCGTAGAGTCATTGAGATAGGGCTGGGCCTTGTGCTGAGGGCTGTCCGTAGAGTCATTGAGATAGGGCTGGGCCTTGTGCTGAGGGCTGTCCGTAGAGTCATTGAGATAGGGCTGGGCCTTGTGCTGAGGGCTGTCCGTAGAGTCATTGAGATAGGGCTGGGCCTTGTGCTGAGGGCTGTCCATAGAGTCATTGAGATAGGGCTGGGCTTGTGCTGAGGGCTGTCCGTAGAGTCATTGAGATAGGGCTGGGCTTGTGCTGAGGGCTGTCCATTGAGATAGGGCTGGGCCTTGTGCTGAGGGCTGTCCGAGATAGATAGGGCTGGGCCTTGTGCTGAGGGCTGTCCGTAGAGTCATTGAGATAGGGCTGGGCCTTGTGCTGAGGGCTGTCCATAGAGTCATTGAGATAGGGCTGGGCCTTGTGCTGAGGGCTGTCCACAGAGTCATTGAGATAGGGCTGGGCCTTGTGCTGAGGGCTGTCCATAGAGTCATTGAGATAGGGCTGGGCCTTGTGCTGAGGGCTGTCCACAGAGTCATTGAGATAGGGCTGGGCCTTGTGCTGAGGGCTGTCCACAGAGTCATTGAGATAGGGCTGGGCCTTGTGCTGAGGGCTGTCCGTAGAGTCATTGAGATAGGGCTGGGCCGTGTGCTGAGGGCTGTCCATAGAGTCATTGAGATAGGGCTGGGCCTTGTGCTGAGGGCTGTCCACAGAGTCATTGAGATAGGGCTGGGCCTTGTGCTGAGGGCTGTCCATAGAGTCATTGAGATAGGGCTGGGCCTTGTGCTGAGGGCTGTCCATAGAGTCATTGAGATAGGGATAGGGCTGGGCCTTGTGCTGAGGGCTGTCCATAGAGTCATTGAGATAGGGCTGGGCCTTGTGCTGAGGGCTGTCCGTAGAGTCATTGAGATAGGGCTGGGCCGTGTGCTGCGGGCTGTCCATAGAGTCATTGAGATAGGGCTGGGCCTTGTGCTGAGGCCTGTCCACAGAGTCATTGAGATAGGGCTGGGCCTTGTGCTGAGGGCTGTCTGTCCTGGGCCGTGTGCTGAGGGCTGTCCATAGAGTCATTGAGATAGGGCTGGGCCTTGTGCTGAGGGCTGTCCATAGAGTCATTGAGATAGGGCTGGGCCTTGTGCTGAGGGCTGTCCATAGAGTCATTGAGATAGGGCTGGGCCTTGTGCTGAGGGCTGTCCGTAGAGTCATTGAGATAGGGCTGGGCCTTGTGCTGAGGGCTGTCCACAGAGTCATTGAGATAGGGCTGGGCCTTGTGCTGAGGGCTGTCCGTAGAGTCATTGAGATAGGGCTGGGCCTTGTGCTGAGGGCTGTCCGTAGAGTCATTGAGATAGGGCTGGGCCTTGTGCTGAGGGCTGTCCATAGAGTCATTGAGATAGGGCTGGGCCTTGTGCTGAGGGCTGTCCGTAGAGTCATTTAGATAGAGTCATTGAGTCATTGAGATAGGGCTGGGCCTTGTGCTGAGGGCTGTCCATAGAGTCATTGAGATAGGGCTGGGCCTTGTGCTGAGGGCTGTCCAGAGTCAGAGATAGGGCTGGGCCTTGTGCTGAGGCTGTCCGTAGAGATTGAGATAGGGCTGGGCCTTGTGCTGAGGGCTGTCCGTAGAGTCATTGAGATAGGGCTGGGCCTTGTGCTGAGGGCTGTCCGTAGAGTCATTGAGATAGGGCTGGGCCTTGTGCTGAGGGCTGTCCATAGAGTCATTGAGATAGGGCTGGGCTTGTGCTTGTCCGCTGAGATAGGGCTGGGCTTGTGCTGAGGGCTGTCCGTAGTCATTGAGATAGGGCTGGGCCTTGTGCTGAGGGCTGTCCGTAGAGTCATTGAGATAGGGCTGGGCCTTGTGCTGAGGGTCCGTAGAGTCATTGAGATCTGGGCCTTGTGCTGAGGGCTGTCCATAGAGTCATTGAGATAGGGCTGGGCCTTGTGCTGAGGGCTGTCCACAGAGTCATTGAGATAGGGCTGGGCCTTGTGCTGAGGGCTGTCCATAGAGTCATTGAGATAGGGCTGGGCCTTGTGCTGAGGGCTGTCCACAGAGTCATTGAGATAGGGCTGGGCCTCGTGCTGAGGGCTGTCCACAGATTCATTGAGATAGGGCTGGGCCTCCTGAGGGCTGTCCAGAGTCATTGAGATAGGGCTGGGCCTTGTGCTGAGGGCTGTCCACAGAGTCATTGAGATAGGGCTGGGCCTCATGCTGAGGGCTGTCCACAGAGTCATTGAGATAGGGCTGGGCCTTGTGCTGAGGGCTGTCCATAGAGTCATTGAGATAGGGCTGGGCCTTGTGCCTGTGTGCATTGAGATAGGGCTGGGCCTTGTGCTGAGGGCTGTCCACAGAGTCATTGAGATAGGGCTGGGCCTTGTGCTGAGGGCTGTCCATAGAGTCATTGAGATAGGGCTGGGCCTTGTGCTGAGGGCTGTCCGTAGAGGGCAGAGAACATAGCGTTCTGCATGATCATGATGATTATGATGATGCACCTGGATTGTTTCCAGATTGCCCATGTTCTTCCAGTAGGATGGGTGAGGCAGTCCAAAGGGCTCCCAGTCCCCAATGGCCCCAAACAGAGAGCCTGAGGGCTCTTCCATGTTGACATAGAGCAGGTAATCTGCCTCCTCCTGCTCAGGCATCTCCCCCAGGGCTTTCTCCAGGTCACAGCGCAGAGAGAGGAACCCTGGGCGGTCCTTAGGACTCAGCAGCCAGCAGGAGAACATCAGGAAGTAGCTACAGTATGAAGCAGAGGAGGGGATGACTGAGGTTTATACAACATGATAAAAAATAAACACCATATCAGGTACTCCACGAAGGTTACGTTGCCTCTACTGTATACCAGCAAATAATGATAATTCAGTGAACCAACTCATACTATTCAAGGATTTATGTGTATAGATCCAGAACTAGAAACTCACATGGTGTCTAGGCAGCCAGGGGGCTGTTTGAGGCGGTTGCCCTGCCTAAGGTAGTCGTAGATCTCACTGTTTTCCACTCCAGGGTAGGGCGTCACGTAGTCACTCCAAACGACCACTCAGAGAGAGAGATAATAAGCAACTGTCACAAATGTTGTACTTGTATTTAGTCCTTGTTACTGAAAATACTTACGTACTTACTTAATACTAACTTGATTACTTATGTAAATAAGGTATTTCTGTTTTGCAAAAATGTCTAAACCTTTTTCCCTCTATCTGAAGGGTCTGAATACTTTCTGAATGCACTGTATGTCGAAGGACTTTAAAACACGAATACAGAGGTGTACATGGAGCACATCATGTAGCCAGACCAAGTCAGGAAGGATCTCACCACATCACTCTTGGTGGTGTAAACTCTGTCTACCAGGCTCTCGATGGCGATCCATTTCACTGGCATCTTTGAAATGCGTCCTTGTCTATAGTAGTCCCCCGTTATAGATCTTTTTAGAAAGGCCAAAATCTGCCACACAGACAGTGATATTCTCATTCAGCCTGCAGGACAGTTATGTGCAACATAATAAACACTGTATTGTTACTTGTATCAGTCAACATGCAAGACTTTCACAGAAAAAATATTGAAGAGTATGTGTGAGAAAGAGTGGAACACATTGACAAAAGAGAGGTGAGAATCCTCACATGCAGTTTCGCGCTGCCAGGTCTCTATGGATGAACCTCTTGTTGCTCAGGTATTCCATCCCCCATGCGATGTCTGTCATGAACTTCACCAGCATCTGAGAAGGCAGGGACTGATGGATGGAGAGGAGACGGGGAGGATTAGATAAGGCAGTTTTCTCCAACAGGGGGTGCTATACAGCAGCACAAATGGAAAATGCATAAAAGGAGAAAGGCCACACTGCTAAAATGTATTTGTGTAACAAAAACTTTACGATCTGTGTGGGAGGGAAGGGAACTGACCAAAGGATTGTCCCCAAGTCTAGAGTAGAGCAGGAAACTGTGCAGGTCTCCATGCTTCATATAGGGCAAGATGACTACAGGGGAGGGGTAGTCTCCTCTCTCTGCTGCCTGCAGACACACCCCTACAGGGAGGACGGGGAATTAAAGAAGGAATCCAGTCAAACGGTTAGGAGTTTATAACACAACCATATCAGAAACTTGGTTATTGACCACATTTGTGACAAGCGACCCAGTCTGTCTCACCAAGGAGTCTCATGATGTTGGGGTGGTCAAACTCCTTCATACAAGCAGCCTCCCCGAGGAAGTCCTCCATCTCAGTGCGAGTGCAGATGGAAACTAAGAGAAGGTGAGAGGGAGGAGAAGGTGACTCAGGTAAAATATGGGAGAAGCATGGTGGCAACTGACACTGACAATGAACTGACACTAAACCAGTGGTTCCCAAACTGTGGGGCGTGCCTGCGAGGGGTTGGCAGGGGGGAACTCAGTCCAGCTTTCAACTTACTCTTGAACATTGTAAAAGTAGAATGCACAAGGTGACATTTCTATATAAGTGCATCATCAGTTCCTCTTGTCATGTCAGTCATTTCATACCTTAGAGAGCTATTTATAAATTGTCAGAAATGTCCAGATCAACTAGCCCATATTTATTTAGCTAGGTTTTGTTGTAATGTTCGAGTCACTCAAATATCACATCAATACACCTCAGACATGACAAAATGTGTAGAATTGCAGGAAATATGCTTTAAACCTGCTAAATGTTCTCTCCGCCAACAAGAGCGGTGTGAACAGTTTGTGTCATGAACAGAGCTTGTACCATAGAAATAGATGTGGCGTGCGTGCAGGGGGGAATGTTCCCCAATAATGTAAGGTGGGCTTGCGTGAAAAAGTTTGGGATCACCTGATTTAGTTTTCCATTTTTATTGTAATAAATCAACTAAAAGGTGTAGGTGCCTTGACCCCTAGAAATACTAGCAGTATGATTTGTATTCGGTTCTCAATTAAATCCAAAGGGTTGTGTTAACAGCCAGATCATGACACTACTCTGTTTCTCCACATGTGGCACAGAACAACATTGAGCAACAGGATGAAATCCAAGCCTCAACATCTGTTCCTGAACTCTCACCCTGCACGACACATCATTTGATTCCAATCATTCACTTAAATAACTAATATATCCACTCATCCTACACTGTTTCTCTTATGTCACTGGAATGGCAACTCACATGTGGCTTCATTTGACTGCCGATTGTAGGTGCGTCCTGCACTGTATCTCACCACAAAATCCCCACCAGCGTTCCTCATAGGGTAAAATGTCTTCCTGTGGCACACACAGATGGTTTAAATGAATCATCTGACAGTAATGAAAAACAATGGAACAAAGTGATACAGGGACAGTGGTGTAAAGCACTTAATTAAATAAAAAAACTATTTATATTTTTGACAACTTTTACTTTTACTTCCCCTCATTCCTAAAGAAAATAATGTACTTTCACTCCATACATTTTCGCTTACACCCAGAAGTACTCGTTACATTTTGAATGCTTAGTAGAATAGGAAAATGGCTCAATTCACATACTTATCAAGAGAACATCCCTGGGCATCCCTACTGCCTCTGATCTGGCGGACTCACTAAACACCAATGCTTCATTTGTAAGTTATGTCTGTTATGTGCCCCTGGCTGTCTGTAAATGTATATTTTTTATTTATTTTACCTTTATTTAACTAGGCAAGTCAGTTAAGAACAAATTCTTATTCTCAATGGCAGTCTAGGAACAGTGGGTTAACTGCCTGTTCAGGGGCAGAACGACAGATTTGTACCTTGTCAGCTTGGGGAATTGTCACCTTGTCAGCTTGGGGATTTGAACTTGCAACCTTCCGGTTACTAGTCCAACGCTCTAACCACTAGGCCACCCTGCCGCCCCATATTGCTTAATATAAGCCATTTTAAATTATTTACACTTTTACTTTTGATACTTAAGTATATTTTTGCAATTACATTTATTTTTAATAATAATTTTAGACTTTTACTCAAGTAGAATTTTACTGGATTACTTTTACTTGAGTCATTTTCTATTAAGGTATCTATACTTTTAGTCAAGTATGACAATTGGGTACTTTTTCCACCACTGTACAGGGAGAACCCTATCAAGGCCAGACTGACAGCAATCCCCATAACCACATACCACCAATACCAGGAGAATGTCTGATGAAGGGACACATCTAAAACAGAGGAAAGAGAGGTATGTCAGCTACAGTATGTCAGACACCATAATGTGCTACCGATTAAATCAACCTAGAAAACACAGCCCCTCAAATATTCATTTTGAATCTCCTGCTGTTTTCCCTTCTCCTTGACACATCACAGCCATCCTGTTGTCTCCCTCGGTTCTGTCCAGACTGACCAAGGTGCTTCTGTTTGAGGGATTGGACTGGGCTCCAGGGGCCGCAACCTGCAACAGTACAGGCACTCACACTCAGGGACACACTGCCCAGGAGGCTAGAGAGAGAGATAGCTAGCTCAGAGGACTGAACTGACTCCATAACAGCCTAAGACAGGGAAAAAGAACAACAGCAAAGATACCCATTACACTGTGTGTGTGTGTGTGTGTGTGTGTGTGTGTGTGTGTGTGTGTGTGTGTGTGTGTGTGTGTGTGTGTGTGTGTGTGTGTGTGTGTGTGTGTGTGTGTGTGTGTGTGTGTGTGTGTGTGTGTGTGTGTTACCCGGGGCATGTTAGCAGTGAGGTATTCCACTCTGTAGCCCGTCTCGCTCCCTCTATCCCTCCAACCCTCTGTCTGTCTCTCCCTCTGCCTAAGCACCTGACTCCTGTTGAGAGATGTACTGTAGGTGAGAGGGATAAGATATCTTTCCAAAATATTCCTGTACATCTTTGTGGGGAGGTCGGGAACATATGCTCTATTTACGACACAAAGTATAGCACACACACACACCTTGAAGATCTGTGCCACCTCATGTGTGTGCATGCTATCTTCAGATAAAGAGACAGAGTAAAGAGTCTAAATGGTTAGGTTACACAAAGACCTCAGATTCATGAGTCTTCCACTGCATGCAACAACAAACGTACGGAAAGAACCAGTACGATGTCTTTTTTTTCTCCTCCACACAGTCAACGTTGTGTAGTTAATCAAATCAAATTAATCCAAACTTACATTCTCACAGCACAAGAAGGGTGTTTTATTTCAACTCTAAAATCTGGTTACTGATTTGATTGAATTGCCGTTTTTCCTGACTACTGTCACGCCCTGACCTTAGAGAGCCTTTTTTATTCTCTATTTGGTTAGGTCAGGGTGTGACTTGGGTGGGCAAATCTATGTTTCTATTTCTTTGTTGGCCTAGTATGGTTCCCAATCAGAGGCAGCTGTTTATCGATTGGAGATCATACTTAGGAAGCCCTTTTTCCCACCTTAGATTGTGGGATCTTGTTTGTGTGTAGTCGCTTTCTGCACTGCATGTAGCTTTACGTTCGTTTTTGTGTTTTTTTTGGGGGGGGGGGTTTCATTTTAAATAAAAGTAAAATGTACGCCTACTACACTGCACCTTGGTCCACTCATTTCAACGAACGTGACAACTTAATTTTACTTCAGGAAAATGATTTTTTGGCCAGCATGTGTTGATGTGCACTACACCACTGTGGTAGTGGCTGTTTCCCCTTTCTCTTCGAAAGTCTCTCTTTCCCTTTTTCACAAGCATGTCTACATTGCAGACTGTGGAAAGCATGAGATAAAACGCTTCTCCTCTAGCCTGAATTAAAACACACTGTGGCATTATGGACACAGCAGTATTGCACCACCTCTGCCAAACCATGAATAGACAATGTATAATGTGTTTCCCTCCTGCTCTCAGTACCTCCTCCTTCACTCAGGCAGCTCGCTCAACATATAGGTTTATATTGAAAACACTGAGGATGGAGCGGAGGAGTGTTCCTATGGGCAAACTTGACTGTCTATTACCATCTCAGAGGAATAGCACTGACAATCTTTATTTCACGTCGGGTCCCTATCTCTTCAGTTTATTTGATCAAAAAACACTTGAGAATGTTTAACCAATTCCCCAAAAGTTTTTTCAAGAACAATCTTTGTTCCAAAACCAGTCTTTCACAGCGAGTCACTCAACTGAGACGACTCTCGTTGCTCCTCCCATATTTCCTGTATGTCTCTGAGCTCTGCTACATAGGTGTTGTTGCACTTGTTGAATTCCCTTATTGTAAGTCACTCAGGATGAAATCATCTGCCAAAAGGACTAAGAAATGTAGAAGTGAATACAAATAACTATCACGTCAACTCCCGCTCCAGCGCTCAACGTCACCGGTCTACTAACCACTTGTCCTGGCAACCCATCTTTACGCATACCTGGCAACCATCATTATGCACACCTCGTCTCATCGGTCACACCTGAACTTCATTAATCCCTTGATTACTTATCCTTTATATAGCACTATTTTGTTATTAGTGTCAGGACCCGGTTACGAACTCGGGTCTCCAGTGTGAGAAACAGTCACTTAGTAAACTGAGCCACTAATAGTCAGCAGAAGCCAGAAGATGAGGCAGACACAGCAGTACTAGAGACAGTGATTTAATAAAGAAAAAAGATCTTCAGGCAAAAATATAAATCCACAACGTCAAAAATAATTCCAAGAGAAAAAATGTATATCCTCCAAGACACAAGGAAAATCCACAAAGTGGTAAGAACAGCAGGGAAAAAACAAACCTCAAAAGAATAATCAAAAATAAACAAGAACAAAACCAGAGTACCCCAAGAAAATCCCACTAGAGAAACAAAAGTTCACAGCATGGCTGGGTGCTAACATACAAACACAGAGCAAAGAACTGAGGAACACTAAGGGTTTAAATACATTCAAGGGAAATGAGACACAGGTGCAACTAATAACTAGAACGAGGGAAAAACAAAAGGGTCAAAAAGCACAATGGGGGCATCTAGTGACCAAAACCTGAACAATCTTGGCCATATCCTGACAATTAGTCATCAGGTAGTATTGTTTTTCTTCCATGTCAGACGCTTCTTGTGTTTTGTATTGCTCCATGTTCGTTGTTATTAAACTCACTAACTGCACCTGCTTCCTGACTCCCTGCATCTACGTTATAATAACGAAAAACCTTAGTAATAGAATATTATAAACACTGATGGGTTGTGGGTAGAAGATCGTGGCGTACAGCTTACCTCCTTCAGCTGTGTGCAGTGTTACCCATGGTGTCCACGGGGAAGCACCTTGACTACTACGGCAAGCCACCCTCACGTCATAGAAGGTGTAGAGCTTCAGTTCAGGGATCAGGTGCTGAGCAGGTGGTACATAGACATTCTGATTATGGATCAGGAGATTACGCAACGTGTTGCGGTTCATGACCAGACGGAGCTGCCTGAAATATCAACCATGGTACACTGAGTGCATAAAAAATTAATACCACTTTCACCTGGATTCACCTGGTCAGTCTATGTCATGGAAAGAGCAGGTGTTCATAATGTTTTATACCCTGTGTATAACTCATGAGCAGTTACTTTTAGATTGGCTCGGTATCTAGACTATTCTATAGTCAGTCACGCCAGTTTCTTGGGTTAGTCTTACCTGTATAGAGCACACAGAGACAGGATATACCCCTCCAAAGCCAGGCTCCCAGGAGATGTGTAGGGAAGAGTTGGTGACCTCTACAACTTGGATTTTCTGTGCCTGGGAGGGAACCACTATTCCAAGACAGAAAGAGAGATAGTCATGGATAAAAACCAATCCCATCGGCATGTTAAGTAATGTCTGTTGCACCCCTGCCCTGTTGGTACGGACCTGGCACAGTTCCAGAGGCTGAGGCAGC
The DNA here is from genome assembly GCF_023373465.1 of Oncorhynchus keta. Lineage (NCBI taxonomy): Eukaryota > Metazoa > Chordata > Actinopteri > Salmoniformes > Salmonidae > Oncorhynchus > Oncorhynchus keta. The sequence continues at coordinate 15,541,867 of NC_068426.1, read as the reverse complement.
CACACCTTTACTGTTGTGTGCTTCACAGGAGAAGCTGCTGGTATGGTTGAGGCCTAAATGGTGACAGTCAGAGAGGTGGTCAGTGATATAATGAATGCTTTTGATTTGATCAACACTCTTTAATGAAAGAATTGCCTCTGAAAATATGTTTTACATCACACAATACATAACAACAGAAATGCTTTTTCCTCGTGTCACTATGTAAATGTTTTCTTTTTTTATCTTTAACTCTGCATTGTTGGAAAAGGACCATTAAATCAGCATTTCTCTGTTAGTCTACACCTGTTGTTTACAAAGTATGTGACAAATACAATTTGATTTGATTTTGATTCGTTCTACGTGTGGCATATGCAAATAAGACAGTCTTTGCCTGTGATATTGAGAGTAGAGGGAGAATGGGACACTGGGTCCTGTATCGTGTTGAGTGGTCCTCCGTTCTGCAGCCAGATGATGGTTCTGGAGGCCCATGGGCCAAACACAAATAAGACAGTCTTTGCCTGTGATATTGAGAGTAGAGGGAGAATGGGACACCGGGTCCTGTATCGTGTTGAGTGGTCCTCCGTTCTGCAGCCAGATGATCCTGACTGGTTCTGGAGGCCCATGGGCCAAACACTGCAGGCTGAGGCTAACAGTAGCCACCACTGTCACGTCATGAGGCTTCACTGAGAAATGTGGGATTCCTTGAAAAGATTATGAAATTTCAGTAAAATATTGTAGAATATAGACAGACATTTTATTAAAACGAGAAAAGGGACACTTTACCCTCCAGCTGAATGTGCCCCTCCTGAGACATCAAGTCCTTCCTCCCAACTGTTGCCATACAACATTATCTCCCAATGTCTGACAGCTTCACATGATCAATTCTGAGGACAGACAGACAAGACATATAACTAAAAATAAGATGCATTGTTGTTCTGACTGACGTAACGTAAACACACAGAGAGAGTCATACTGTCTCAGGAAAGACCTGAGTTCACTGATGGTCAGCCAACCTCCTTCAGTGACAGGCACTTGCACTTGATTGGTGTCAGCGTAATCCAGGGATTGACTGTCCCTCAACCACACCACACCCGGAGGCTCCTCTCCACCCCCCATCTCCCTGGAGAGTACAGAGCACCTGTAGCGGCTTACCCAGGGATAAGGTTACGTTGGCCGGGCTCTTCAAAAATTGAAACACTTCATTTAAAAAAACAGGTGGGACACCCACAACACCTCTGCATGTTAAACTGATATTCAGTGACTATTGCTTTTAATTCATTAATAGATTAATAAATACCAAAGTTCATTAGGGGAAGCATGAGTTAAACTACTCTTAACATTAAATAGAGAGTAAAATTGTATTGTCAATTCCATTTAATACTAGCCTACAGATGTAGGATCTTAATTTGATCGCCCTCTTTGCAAGAGAACTTTACTGCACTGCAGGAACTATACAACTTGAAGTGTATTTGAGGTTTTAAAAGGCTTCTGAAGTTTGTAATTTGATGTGATGTTCCGTACGAAAAATGTATCAAACTCTACAAAAATGTTACTGAATTATAATCCACGTAATAATTAACATTTTCTGTTGCTGCAGGATTCTTTCCTGTTGAAGCAAACTGGCTCAAATTAAAAACCTACATCTGTAACTGTATCAGTCTAAAACCTTTGTAAGTAAGATAAACCATAATGAAGGAAAAACATATACATATACTTTTAAAAAGGTTTTTCAAATAATAAAATATACGTTATGACAGCGCCTCCGTTATCGTCCATGCTGACTCACCTGGCACTGTAGCCATATCCATCAACAGAAGAACAAATAACGCCACACACCCTCCGCTGCCGTTCATCTTCATTCAGGATTGCTCTTAAAGAATAAGATTGCTCTCTACTATGCCTCAGACATATTTACACGATTTCTGGCATGAATGAGTCATCTTCCTCGCACAGTATCCAGATGTTAGACTTTATTTCATGAAGGTTTCAGCTGCTTACCAAAAAAGTATACGTTACACTATGCCATGGGAATTCTTGAAATAGTTTTGCTTCTGCGAGGAGTCGAATTAAAAAAAATAGGATACATCAAATCCAGCTAGTTTAGTTTGTAATAAGCAAATAGTGCGCGAGTAGTAGACAGTCTCTCAACATCGGTTGAATTACTCTATGGGCAAACTTTAACTCTTTCCCTCCATTACTCCTCCCTCCCTTCTCTCCACTTACTTTATTGACCGTCATGCACACTCAACCGTTGAAGAAACACTCCTCGACCGAATTTGGGAAAGCCTGCTCCATAATTAATGGAATTCTATAGTATTCCAATTCAATATTTCAAGGAAAAAATGATTTTGTGTGTTTAAGTGTCTGTCATGGAATAAACGTGGCAAAAACAAATGTAGACATTAACCACTGGGCAAAAAAGGTTGAATAAACATTGTTTCCACATCTAAATCCACTGTCATAACGTGATATACCAGTCAGCTGAGAAAACAGTAAAATGGTCAATAACATTATTATCTTAGAGGCAGCAGACTTTACACATGCAAAAACAAATGTATAGGCCTACTTTTATCTTTAACTAATTTAAGGGGCACATTTCAGTCCTCAAGACTAGCCGGATGTGTTTCTAAAATGAGGAAACAGAGGATTTAGTAGACTATTTCCTGGTTTTGACTAAGTGGTGTACAGCTACAACCAGAAGTGACTTTTATGGAGCATGTTAATAGAACTTACGCAGCAAGTTAAGAGAATTAACGTAGTAGGTTAGGAAACCAGTTTAAGGTTAGCTAAAACGTTCTCATAACCTGCTATGAAAAGTCACTTTAGGGTCATGGCTGTACTCCATCTCGTCACAACCCTATTTCATGGCAACATAAAAAAAAATTAAACATACAGTCCATGGGGTATTACTGCGCCCTTGTGGACGTTCTTAGAATCACAACACTGCAATAAAATGTCCGAGGCCAGAACAGCATAATCTCATGCCATAGCAGTGCTCTTCAATCATAGTCCTTGGGGTTCATCGATGGCTAATACTACCTGATTCAAATAATCAACTAATAATTATCAAGCCTAAAATGAACCTTGTTTGACGATGGGCTGGAGCAAAAGCCTTACACACCCTGTTGGTCCTCAGAGCCAGGCTTGAAAAACAAGATGTTATACATGATCTCTCATCTGGATATTCAAATAATGAATGACAGAAAAGCACATCTTCGTATGAAAGAATATGCTAGCATATGATAAAGGATGGATGCACGTATGAGAAAACTTAATGTCAGTTTTCATTGTTAAAGTTCTTATGAACAACAAACAAATCAAATGTTTATCTGCAGAGATGTGAATGACTGTTATCCTGCAGCAAAATGCTTAAGGTCTGTTCCATGTATGATATTTCAAAACCATATGGAATTTATGCTGCAACATTCACATAGGCTATTAAAGATTAACATGGAATCAGTCTGTCCATTCCTATTTCCCACAAACCATCTGTGGAGAGATACAGCAGTCCCTTGCGGCCGCCATAATCTGGGGTCAAAGGCCAGTGAGGGATTGTCAATGTGATCTCATTGCACCCTACCACAGGGGTTTGTTGTTGACTTCACATGAAAGTGTTAATGGGATTAAGATGAAGAAATACACCAATTATTGAGGATTTAAATCACTGTACATGTTTTAGTGATTGAGGACTTTAATCACTGAGTCATAGTACATGTTTTAGTGATTGAGGACTTTAATCACTGAGTCATAGTACATGTTTTAGTGATTGAGGACTTTAATCACTGAGTCGTAGTGCATGTTTTAGTGATTGAGGACTTTAATCACTGAGTCATAGTGCATGTTTTATTGATTGAGAACTTAAGTCACTGAGTCATAGTGCATGTTTTATTGATTGAGAACTTAAGTCACTGAATCATAGTGCATGTCTCATTGATTGAGAACTTGAATCACTGAGTCATAGTACATGTTTTAGTGATTGAGGACTTAAATCACTGAGTCATAGTGCATGTTTTATTGATTGAGAACTTGAATCACTGAGTCATAGTGCATGTTTTACTGATTGAGAACATAAGTCACTGAGTCATGGTGCAAGTCTTAGTTATTTTAGTGCATGCAAGTATCGATAGGAAATACTATCAAGTGGCTCAAGAGAAGAGAGGAGCTGGTGGTTATGTACCATGTCAGTAATAGCACAATAGACAGTACAGATTATATGAGCTTTACCCAGTGAATGCGTGCTTTCTCTAATTCTATATGCATTAGTGAAAATGTTGCACAAATGGTTAGGCTATAGGTCATTTTGTAGGTTAGGAGTTTTGCATTAGATTTGACCATTCATACTTCAGTACTATACTTTTGATTTGCACTGGCATGTGTTGTTTATGTGATTGTACTTGGCTTGCCTAAGGACAGTAAAACCAATCTCATTCCAAGCTTCTGAACTGCCCCTGTGTGGGATGCTCCAGCTGAATGGGGATTATGCCTCGGCACTAAAACACACCAAACACACACAGGCATGCTCACTCGCCCACTTTGCATCCTTCCTAAATACAGCCATCGCTCTCTCCATCTCTTGCGCCTTGTCTCTCATGGAGGGTAACCTTTAAATATGAGTGTTGCAGGGATTCACCGTGGATTTCTGAGGAAGTATGGTAAGACACTAGTTCTCCTCTCTTTTACTTTAGTTATTTTTGTTTTGTAGTAATAATTGGTAGGACGTTACTTTAAATATGATTGATGTTTTTTTTAATGTATTCATTTCTGTAAAATAATGATTATCTTCAGTTTTGGGACGAAATTGAAGCCTATGTCAAATACATAGAAATATTTATTAGATGATGGCTAGCATAAACAGACAAGCTTCTTTTGCATTATGACAACGGGGAAATGTTTTATAGTCCCTGTCCGGTGCTAAACTAGATCTATTGAGCTTTACGGGCATCAATACAGCATTTATAAATTGTGACTAAATACAGGACACTTATTAGTGGGCGGCAGGTAGCCTAGTGGTTAAGCTCGTTTGGCCAATAACCGAAAGGTTGCTGGTTTGAATCTCAGAGGTGACTAGGTGGAAAAAATGTGTTGATGTAAAATAAGTGGGGCATGTTCCATCAACATACCATGCATTGCATAACGTGGAATTAGTTGGGCAAATGCAGAGAAAAATAGTGCTTTGGAGTTCTGGCACAGACAATCTAGGGCAGGAATAGATCAAGAATAGATTAGTAAATCAGACCACATCATTTGTATCAATTAACGAGGACATGGTCATATGATGCAGTCAAATGCCATATGCTAGTGGGATAACAGCTGTTCAGACTGTCTCCTGTCTGGGACTGATGGTTCTATATGCTCTGATGAAGTGCATCACTTTGGTTTGCATATGTAGGGAGTGGATCCAGATGTGTGGCACTGTTTATTCTAGTTCAAGTGCACGCTATAGGCAGTATTATCTGCTTGGTCCAGCCCCCTCTTGATCCTCCAACCATGTGACTTGTTTTAATCCTAAAGGAGGAGAGGATAGGAAGCAGAGAGTGGACATGTTTGAAACCACTGGCACACTGCTTCCATCATCATCATTGTGAAAAAGTTAGTTTAACCTTGTACTGCAGTGGGCTAAATCAGAGTCCCACAGGGTGTTTCTTGGTAGTCTTAAACAAATCTACTTTGAAACAAAAGTATACACCTCACACACATGGTTGATCCTGCCATCGTGCTTTGGTTGTTAAATATTTATGTTCTGAAAAATGTATGTAGTCCTAAGTGCCTCTAAAGAGCTTTGTCTTTGTTTGTTCCGCTCTCTCACCATCCATCATGCACATCCATCATGCACTCTTCCTGCTTCCTGTCCCCTGCGCTACCAACCTCCACCTCTCACTTCCAGGTGGCTTTATGTTCAAACAATGGAAGGAGAGGTACCTCATATTGACAGCTGATGGCTGTGTGTTGGTGAGTCGCGATGCAGTGTCCCCTCCTGACCAGATGGTGGCATTGCAGGGGGGCTGTGAGGCCATCGTGGAGGGCAGGGAGATCCTGGACCTGCCCAAGCTGCCCTCTGGAGGACGAAGGGACTGCTGCTTTGCTCTGATCCTGCCTCAGGAGAAGTTCCTGCTGCTACTGGCTGACAACGCAGAAGAATGCAGGTCAGTTGGCAGAGCAATGTGAGATAGAGGCTGGGGTGGGATGGGGATTACTGGATTTACTTTCTTTCATCTCACGTTGATGAAACTATGTTCTGAGTACTACTGAAGTAATAATGTTTCATATTCTCTCCTCAGTCAATGGGTCAACATGCTGAGGAAAGTGCGAGAGGTGAGTCTATGCCTCCTTAATTTGAATCTTAATCCGCTTTCCTCATTTTAAAAAACGGTGAATGTTGTCAGTGATGTGACTGTGAGCGATAGCATTGCAAGATGTAGGGTATTCTTCCTCAACGGTTTGATATCACAGCTATACACTTTTCTACTCTACAGAGTGTATCATCACCAATGTCCTCCTGTAGACGCCATAATGCTTCAACACGATGCATCACTGACAGAGACCCGCTTCCAGACCCCATTTCTGACAAAGATCCCCCAACTCCACCGCTGAGTGATATGGAGATCTTATCTCCTGGGCCAAGATACCCTGGACCAAGATCTTCTGGGCCAAGATCTCCTGGGCCGAGATCTCCTGGGCCAACCTCTCCTGGTTTAATCTCTGCTGGGCCAAATTCTCCTGGGCCAAACACAGGTGACATTCAACAAAAGGAAAATGGTGAGAAATACAGGATTTACGGACATTACTAAACAAACTTGTTTATGCAATTTTGTCTCTGAATTAATTTACCCACTTTACCCAGTCCATTAAGTTTTTCTTTGGTTGAGTCTGTAGGAAAAAAAACCTGCAGTCCAGTGGCATAGAGTAGACAGCAACTAAGGATGTGCATGACATTCTCTCCATCCTCCACCACAGGCCAGAAATCTCCCCATATGAAGAGGGACAAAGGGACTAGTCGTTCAGTGGGCTGTCTGCGCCATGGCACCAGCCATGATGCCCAGGCAGTGAGGGCTGTGTATCTGCTGATGGGAGGGGCCGCTGCTTCCTCTGCCATGGGTTACCTGGGTGCATGCTCTCCTGCTAATCCTGACGTAAGGCCTCCTGACCTGCCGCCCAGCACAGACTTCTCTAACCTGGGCTCAGCAGGGGCATACCACTCCTGCAACCAGACTGTTGTTGACTCTCCTCACTTCCACAGCTTTGACTTTGAGGGGGCAGACTCAGACTTTGATGCCTTTGACTGTGGGGGATTTTCATTCTAGGGGGGAAATTATGATTTTACCTACCGTCAAGACTTTCAATCCTCCTGTTCATTCTTTATGAAAATACAAGGGCAATAATTGCCTCTTATTGTTGCCACCCTTTGTAAGTGATATGTACTGATGCAAAACATTTGAGCTATTTTATCTTATCTTTGACATAATTTATTTGGTTACAACCTGTCTGCTGTCATCCTCTGGCTATGGAGAGAGCGTGGATTTCTTGATGCCGTTTTAAATAACGTAATGTAAGCATACCTTGTCTTTATAACTATTTGCCCCACACCTATCTCCTTAACTCTTGCTCTGCCATGTGTTAACTAAGTTCATTGTCATTGTTTCGTTTCCTTATTTATATGTTGCTTAAATAAATGCCAGGGTTCGATAGAAAATGTTTTGTGCATTCTTGTCTCTTCCATTTCCATAGCGAGCAATACGCAGCCTTGTGTAGCCTAGCACACATTAATGTATCATCACATTAGGGGTGAGTGGAGCAATTTTTTACATTCAGCGTCACTCTGTCAAGAGTAATATAGTATTATTTATTTAAAAGATATCTACATATATTTATGAATGTTGTGCATCCCTGGAAATAACCACAATTCATGTAAACATTACAATTTTGAAAACATAGCTTGTACAAAAAAAGTGGTCTCTTGGCACAACTTACCCCAGGTATGGGGTAAATTTAACCACCTACAAATGACAGTACTGAATGAAATATTACCACTACCTTTTAAAAACCATGTCTATCTTTATTTCACAAACACAATTCAACACAATAACAATCACTTTCTTGTCTTTCAATCATTTTAAAGTGGCAATATGTAACTTTTTGGGCGACCCGACCAAATCCACATATAAATGTGAGTTCTATAGATCTATCATCCTACTTGAAAGCAGTAGATCTGTTCTATGTGTGCTATTTCTATGCTTCCTGTTCTTAAGTTTTGTTTTTGTTCTGTTCATTTTGTTTTTGTTTCACCAGCTTCAAACAGCTGAAACAGCAATATTTTTGGTTGGAAAATATATGGCAAATATATTTCACAGTGGTTTAGATAGTATAGTGTGGAGAAACATTGTACCAAGTTATTTTGTCAAATAAACTGAAATTAGGCGACTATTAGAGTTTTAGCAACCAAGAAATGGTGGAGCGATTTCTGCATAGTGCAACTTTAAGCATATTTCAATACAGGCTTATCGCCTAAAAAAAAAAACATTGTACTTTTTTTTACACTTTTGACATAAGCCAGGCCGTGTTGTTATACCTCCTATCCCAGCGATAATACTTTGCATTAAGTCTGGGAAGAAACACTGACATTTGCTCAACTTGCCATTGGCTCACCATATTGGCTCAATTTACCCCATAGCCATTGTCTAAACTTACCCCTGGCAAACATTTGGACTATATTAGCCCACACAGCTAAAAGGATGCACTTCCTGCTAGGCAGTGTTATGAAGTACTTATTATGTAAAAATATTTTAAAGTACTACTTAAGTAGTTTTTTGGGGTATCTGTACATCACTATTTATATTTTTGACAACTTTTGCTTTTACTGTCAACTTCACGCATTTATCAAGTGAACATCCCTGGTCACCCCTGCTGCCTCTGATCTGGCGGACTCACGAAACACAAATTCTTCGCTTGTAAATTACTTTTACTCAAGTATAACATTTGGCAACTTTTTCCACCACTGATGCTAGGTTTGATTATAGAGACCCCAACTGATGTATAAAACAATCCTAAAATGATCTATTTTCGATTAGATACAAGCAAGCATCATGAAATCTCTAACACAATATATTAATTTGACTTGGTGAAAATCCATTATTTGGACATAACTTGCTTCCCACTTTTTCCAACGTGGTTTCTTCCTTCATAGACTACATGAAATGAGGACCTCGTCCTAAATATTTGGTCAAAATATTAATTGTGTACATTGTTTCCTAGAAACACGTGTGGCGCACGCATAGACCATTTGGCTCAACTGACACCATCTCCCCTATATTACATATATTTTATTGATAGAAATATACACAGCCAGCTATACTATTGTACAGTGTATGTGGAAGAAAACACTTCCATGGCAATAAACTGGTGGACAATTAATTTTCCTAGTTTCCTACAAGGTCATCCAACAATCCATACTGACTGTCGAAGGAAGGGAACAAGTCACATGTTCTATCTGTGGATTTTGAATGCGCGCTTTGCCTGCTTTCTATCGTCAACCTCCGTAGTTTCCTGTTTGGTTTCCAAGGAAATGAGGATCATGGTGGCTTCGGTATTTTCATCTGAGTGAATCCTTGGGGTATGTTTTTTTTAACATTATTATTGTTTTTCATTGGCAATGTTTTATATAAATTGTTGACACGTTAGCTAATCAAACGTGCTAGCTTGCTAGCTAACCAACAACCATTTTGCAGGCCAGCTATGTTGACGAATGTATCTTTTGACCCTACGAGGCTAGCTAACGTTAGCCAGCTAGCTATAACGTTACTCCTAACTAACGTTAATCCCAGCTAGCTAAAGACTGTAAACAGAGATTTACACCAATTCAACGTCATGTTCTCTACCTGCAGGAAAAGGAGCTGCACAGATACCGGTAATGGCAGAGCTGCACATTATCGGTCAGATCGTTGGGGCTAGCGGCTTCCCTCAGAGCAGTCTCTTCTGTAAATGGGGAATTCATACAGGTGTTTTTCCGTTATAATCAGATTATTTGATTGAGTATGATGTGTACTTTACCTTATCCGTTATGGTTGTGATTCTCAGTTTCCAACAACACTTATCTCGTTATGTAAGGAGGTGCATGGAGACTTCTCTCTGGCCTGAAGGAGGGGCAGACCCAGGTGGATTTGCCTCAGACGGGGGATACGGCATACTGGAGTCATCCCATTGATCTGCACTACACTACTAAAGGACTGCAAGGTAACAAACTAGCTTCCTGACAAATTCAAAGTAACAGTTCATCACAAACGTAAATCAAAAGCTAGCTACAGTATATACATAGTCACATCTACCACGCCTAGTTTTCAGGATAATACTAGGGTAAGAATAGTTTGTCTTTTATTCTCCTTCAGGTTGGCCCAAGCTTCACCTGCAGGTTTGGCACCAGGATTCATTTGGGCGCTGTCAGCTGTATGGTTATGGATATTGCCATGTGCCCTCCAGCCCAGGGCACCACCATGTACGCTGTGTGACCTGGAGACCACTGGGATCCTGGCAAGAGCAGATAGCTCAAACCTTTGTTGGTGGAGGTCCCCAGCTGCGCTCCCCAGACCTCGTATACAGTGGGGCGGACAGATATAGGCTGCACACAGTTGCTATGGGCACTGTGGAGCTGGAGCTAGGCATCATCATGCGACACTTTGACAGATATGGTGTAGAGAGCTGAAATGTAGAGATGGGACAGCGAAGGGTGAATGGAGGGAAGCCTGAATGGAGCACTGTATTGTTAGTGGGTGGGTGGGGGCGGTGTGGATTTGGACCATATCTGCACCGGGGCACATAAAATAAGGTCAGATGATATATTTTGCCTTGTGAGATGTGTTGATGTGGCATTCATGCTGAGAAGAACCCAACATGCAAATGTAGGTATTTCCCCTCTTTCTCCACCAGCAGTGTGTGTGGTGGTTGGGTGGGGTGAGACTTTCAACACCATCTGCCTTCCCGATTGTCAATATTTTTTAGAACATTTCATATAATCGAGGTTGTATTTTAAACAATGCGAGACAGATTTTGTACTGCACTTAATTTCAGTTTGATACTTTTCTATGAATTCCTTGTGTTTTATATAGTAGAATTATGTAAATAAATCAATACAATGTACCAAACCTGATGCCTTTGATCTTTAACCTAACTTACCTATCTTTTTGCTGTAGAAATATTCACTCAAGGTTAGGCTTGCAAGTGCCATTACTGATAGGCACAATTAATTCACTCATCAACATTTTCTGTAATATTATGAAGTACTTATTATCAATGTTTGATAGTAGGTGGTAAACACAGAGGTGAGACAAAATATATTAACTACGAATATATTGTATCCATATCAGTCTATTTGGATGATACTCTGTTTTTAGCACTTGAATTTAGCAAATCAACCAGTTAACACAAGCCTACCTGGCGAGCTAAATTACTTCTGCTCGCTTCGAGGTAAGTAACACTGAAACATGCATGAGAGCATCATCTGCTGAGGATGACTAAACTCGCTCTCTGTAGCTGATGTAAGTAAGACCTTTAAACAGGTCAACATTCACAAGGCCGCAGGGCCAGACAGATTACCAGGACGTGTACTCCAAACATGCGCTAACCAGGACCCTGGGACTAAACACCTCCCTCTGCAACTGGATCCTGGACATCCTGACGGACCGCCCCCAGGGGGTAAGGGTAGGTAACAACTCATCCGGCACGGTGATCCTCGGAGTGCCAAGTCTAGGTCCATGAGGCTTCTAAACAACATCTACCCCCAAGCCATAAGACTCCTGAACATCTCATCGAATAGCTACTCAGACTATTTGCATTGCCCCCATCCCATCTTTTACGCTGCTGCTATGCTCTGTTCATTATCTATGCATAGTCACTTCAACTCCACCTTCATGTACATATTACCTCAATTACCTCGATTAACCGGTGCCCCTGCACATTAACTCTGTTCTGGTACCCCTTATATATAGCTACGCTATTGTTATTTTACTGCTGCTCTTTAATTATTTGTTACTTCTTATTTATTTTTTTAGGTATTTTTCATTGTTGGTTAAGGGCTTGTAAGTAAGCATTTCACCTATTATATTAGGCGCATGTGACAAATACAATTTGATTTAAGTTCTTCCATGTGTCTTGCCTTCCGGCAAAGTTAAAGGAAACAGCAACCCTGTACTTTGAAATGGCAGATGTTTCACAATGCTGCTCACTTCCTGGACTTAGAGCTTCATACTGTTTTAGTGCAAGAGGACAGGAACTAGACAGAAAAGCAACAGGAACTGGAATGAAAAGATCAGTGACTGATGATGGCTGCTAAAACTAACAACTCTAGGGTCTAATAGGGTAGATGGTTTTCTACGGTGTGTTGTTTTTTTTCTTATTTCTTTGTTTTAGTCTGAAACGTTTTAATTGACTGGATCTAGATATAGTAGACTAGAGAATGAGAAGGAGGCAGGCCTGAGCTGTAACTGTGTGGGTGAGTTAGATGACGCTGTTATGATGTCTACTCTGCTCTTTAATTTTTTTTTGTGGTGGACCTCTGTCTTGAGTGTTCTCTCAAGTTTAGCATGGGAAAGTGCATCTAGTGAATGACAGCATCGGTCTTGGAACATTTGAAATGGTTAAGTAATTGAAGCTAGGAAGTTTTTTTGTTTTTCTTACAACATTTCTGGTGCTTTGTGCAATACGGTATGTTGTGTGCATGTATTTATGTACAACTGGTTTAGACATTTACATTAATATTGTGCTCTTCTAGACTAATGATATGGCCCTTTGCTTTGGCTTAGTCTGAAGCAGTTTATCTGATGAAAGAAGTGAGTCAGCTGACTAAAACTCATATTCAATAACGTTGTAGGAAGAGACTGTCACATTTGCTTAAACAATTTGTTAACTGATTTTAACAAATACATTTTTATAGAGAGTTGGGAAGACAGTTGAGACAACTTGACAATTTTCATTGAGATTTTCCTCTGTTACTTTCCAAATCTCAGTTTACACAGGGTCTCCTAAGAGCTTGTTTGTTATTTTAAATTGGGTCCCAGGGACAGGGAGTAATGTGGTGATGTGCTGTAGTTCATTCATTCATGAATTGAGACTGCCTCTAGGGAGCACTGTGAGAGTCTGTGAGGCACCATGCCAGCGAGACAGTGACTCAGTTTAGGCTGAGCTCTTTTGGTGGTGAACTCTATGTGGTTCTAGTCCGGGATCTGACCTCGGCTCAAGAGCTAGCACCAGTCTCTGAGGAGCTCAACTTGAGATTACTGAAGCCTCCTGGGTTGTTGTGACAGCAGCAGGAGAAGTACATTGAAATCAGTTCATGCAACAGGCTCAAAAGGACGGTAAATCCACATAATAGTCAACTCTGAAAGCCTGCTATCATAGACATTGTTCCTCTTTAAAGTGTGCAATGAGGGCAGTGTGTTTGATGCTGACTGCCTTATTGATGCTGGAATATGTGTGCCGGAGTGACACCATGTCCACCTGTAAGTCTCTGGACTTGGAGCTGGTGAAGAGGAAACGTATTGAGGCCATCCGTGGACAGATACTGAGCAAGCTGCGGCTACCCAAGGAGCCAGAGATTGACCAGGAGGGAGACACTGAGGAGGTCCCAGCTTCCCTGATGTCCATCTACAACAGCACAGTGGAGCTGAGTGAGGAGCAGGTGCACACGTACAAACCGTCCACTCAGGATGCAGAGGAGGAGGCATACTTTGCAAAGGAGGTCCACAAGTTCAACATGAAACAAAGTGAGTAGATATATCCATGCATGCTGTCTACATGCACACACATCCTGCTGCTTACACAGGCTCTGGCTTGTCAAGTTAAAGTGGATGCTTCTCTAGCCTCACTTCAGTCAAGTATAGGCGTGTTAAATGGCTGATGTGTGTAGGGGGATCTTCAAAGGTCGATTTAAGATATAAACCCTAGCTAACCACAGGCCTTCACCATGGTAATTGCATAGCAATGCAAAAAAGTGGGCATTGTATATATTTTTCTTGTTGTCATAATCTTTGATCATCGCACCCATATTTGGAGTGAAATAACATTAGACCACATTGTCACTTACAATGTGAAGGGTGAGACAGATGGATGGGGCCAGTGGTTTCCTCTGACTGATTACTGTGTGCTTATTCTGGTTATCTGAATAGCTGGCAGGAAGGAACACTTGACTTAGTACGTGCTGTTAAATGACTGAGGTTCTGCCCTCAAATAAAAGGGCTGCTATCTCTGTATACCATGTAGCATCTGTCTAACTTTTCACCACCCTGGATTGAGGAGTGCAGAATGATGCAGAGAGGTTAGGCAGACATGCAAATTATTATTAAGGCCTTGTCGTGAATAAGACCCATTTGAAGTGGTGCTGTAGTTTATGACTGGCATAAATATATTATATTATAAACTGCAGTTGGCAGATACTTTTTAGGATGTACATTTGTATAATTATGTCCTTTAGATAAGGTTGTTGACTGAAAATGGGTGTTTCTTCCATTGGTTTACTGAACTGACTGCAATGGCCCTGTCTGCTGTATGTAAAAACCATGGCCTGCGTCAACCTTTTACCTCTCTCTACCAGATGTTTCCTTCCCTTTGCTGGGTCCGTCCCCCTTTTTGTCTACAAGACAGTATACATCGCTACAGTTTAAACTTGTTGTCCAGGCAGTAACTCTGAGCAGGTTAGGTTTAAGCCAGAAGCCCTTAGGACCGTGCCCTCTGATTAGATCCTTTTTGATGCCGTTGGTTTATTGTGATACAGCAGCATGGTGTGATCTAGCTTCCAGAGCAGAGCCTCACTTCCTCAGCGTCCCTGTCAATGTGTAATTATTGTTACAGACTCGCAGAGGTCATTTTGGCTCCAGGCAGATAGCATTTGAGGCCAAACCTGAAACTGCATTCGCCTCTCTCTGAGAGTGCCTTTTATATAACAGAATCTATCCACAATAGTTTTATTACCAGTACTATGGTAAAATGCAGCTTCTCTTTCTTTCTCTATACCCCCTCTCCCACACTGACAGGTTCAGTAGTAGAAAGTACAAAAAAAAAACATTTTGACTCTCCTTTCCAAGGTGAGAACACCAGTAAGCACCAGATGCTCTTCAACATGTCTGAGATGCGGTCAGTATTGGGGACTGATCGACTGCTCTCTCAAGCTGAGCTCCGTCTCCTCATCAAGAACCATGGCCTGCTCGACGACAGCGAGCAGAGGCTGGAACTCTACAGAGGAGTTGGCGATAAGGCACGTTACCTGAAGTCCCATTTTGTCTCCAAGGAATGGGCCAATCGCTGGGTGTCCTTTGACGTAACACAGACTCTGAATGAGTGGCTGCAAGGGGCTGGTAAGCTACAATTTCCTTTAGGGTTGTAGATATAATTACATAACACAAACAGTATGTTGCAATACAGTTGCAATCATATCCTGTTACAAATCTGTGTCTGATTGAAGTGACAAAGCATGTGAAAGAACTGTCCAACAGACTTTTACACCTAAAACAGTATACCTATTCCTTCAGGTTTAAAAATAAGTTTGATACACCATTATATTAGTCTTTTTGCAACACTTTACAGGAGAGGAGCAGGGATTCCAATTGAAGTTGCCTTGTGATTGTGGTAAACCAATGGAGGAATTCAGCTTCAAAATATCAGGTATTTGCAGTTTACTCCCATTCACTGTATTGAAATCAACTCAAGCCATACGTTTTCTGCCAAAACCTCCACTGTGAATCTCTTGCCTGACAGGTGTCAATGTTTTATACGATAGGGATGAACAAGCTGAGGGGAGATACAGAAACACTAGCCATGAAAATGCCATCAAAGCCTCACATTTTACTGATGTCACTTCCTGTGGAACGCCACAGCCAGCCTAGCTCTCGGAAGAAACGACAAACCACTACTGAAGAGATCTGCTCAGAGTGAGACTATCCTTTATTTTTAACGGCCCAAGAGCACATTTAGAATGATCAATTAATGTCTCTTAAATGTGTACTAACAAAGTTAATCTCTTTTGGCAGATAGATATACTGTAGACCTACTTAGAGGCCGTGTTAACCCCCTCTTAATGCCCTGTTAACTCCCCGTTAGCGCCCTGTTAACTCCCCGTTAGCGCCCTGTTAACTCCCCGTTAACGCCCTGTTAACTCCCTGTTAACTCCCCGTTAACTCCCTGTTAACTCCCCGTTAACGCCCTGTTAACGGCCCTGTTAACTCCCCGTTAACGCCCTGTTAACTCCCCGTTAACGCCCTGTTAACTCCCCGTTAACGCCCTGTTTGTAAGTAATGAGGTGTATAACTCACAGGTGTGTGTATCCCCCAGTAAATCGGAGAGTTGCTGTGTGCAAAGACTTTACATTGACTTCCGTAAGGACCTGGGCTGGAAGTGGATCCATGAACCCACTGGCTACTTTGCTAACTACTGCATCGGCCCCTGCACCTATATATGGAACACAGAAAACAAGTATTCCCAGGTAAATGCTACCAGTCATATTTTTGTAGACGTCCCCATTGTCAACTGTCTTTCAAGGATCTGTACAGTCGGGGTGTTCAGTAATCAGACGCTGTATAGCCACGGGGGGAGATGGTCTGTTCAGTGAGATATCTAGTGTTGTTTACCCAACCACAGATACTGGCTCTGTATAAGCACCACAACCCCGGAGCCTCTGCCCAACCCTGCTGTGTTCCACAGGTCTTGGAACCCCTACCCATTATCTATTATGTGGGGAGACAACACAAGGTCAGTGAATACTGTATAGTTAGAAGTATCAAATGAAACTCTCATAACATCCTCACCGAATTGAAATCATAGTCAACACAGTTGCTGGGTTTGAATACGTATTTATAATGTCTATCCATTGAATGTGCTTTTTTTCCACAGGTGGAGCAGTTGTCCAATATGATTGTTAAGTCCTGCAGGTGTAGCTAGAATTACTGCACATGTTCTTGACCATTGTATTTCCTTGTACTCATGGGGATACAAAATGGGGGCTGATCCTTTTTGATGCCGCTGGTTTAGTGTAAAATGCTTGTCCCTTGGAAATCAGGATGTAGTCAAGACATTCATTTACGAAGGGTACTATTATAATTGTGTTTGGGTGGTGTCTCTAGTCTTGCATTTTTCATTTAGCTTTCCCCAGCAGAGAATTTGTTTATGTTTAGTGATTTGTTAATGAATGTTTTTTTATTTTAAATATATGTAGTGCATTATGGAGTTTAAAAAAATGTTGTTTAGACTTGTCAATGTCCTGGGTGTGTCAATAGTCTTGACTTATTGTCACTGTGTTGCAGTATTTGTGCTCCCTGGGAAATATAGAGGAAAGAGAGAGGCTAAGACGGGATTAGTTTGGGTTTACTACTTAAAATAATGAATGGAGAATAGCAACTTCCTCTCAGTATTTTTGTTATTATTCTCTTTTGAATAAATGTATCTGCATCACACCACTTATCAAGTCTTTGACAAGATGGCACAGATAGAGATGGCAGCTTCACTTCAAGCCCTTAGGAAACTGTTCTGTATTTTGTTTTTAATGTATTATTTCTTACATTGTTAGCCAGAAAATCTTAAATGTAATTACGTATAGCTGGGAAGAACTATTGTATATCAGAGAGTTACCAGCACTAAGACCAGGAATACAACTTTCCCAAAGTGGATCCTTTGTCTGCACCTCCCAGGGTATTTGAACTGATTCCAGAGGCCAACTAAAAACAACGCTGTCGGAGGAGAGGGTGCCTGAGCGGTCTTCTAGTGAGGCTTCGGATGCGCGCACACCGCAAACCGCTTCCGAGTATATTACTCGCTAATGTCCGGTCCCTAGTTAACAAAGTCGACGAAATTGGGGCAAGAGTTGCTTTCCACAGAGATATCCGGGATTATAACATACTCTGTTTCACAGAGACATGGCTAGCTGGGGACATGCTGTTGGAGTCCGTACAGCCAATGGGATTTTCAGTGTATCGCACGTACAGGAACAAACATTTCTCTGGTAAGAAGAAGGGCGGGCGTGTCTGTTTCATGATTAACGACTCATGGTGTAATTGTAACAACATACAAGAATTCAAGTCCTTTTGTTCACCTGACCTAGAATTCCTCACAATCAAATGCCAACCCTATTATCTCCCAAGAGCACCCTCCTCGGTTACTGTCACAGCCGTGTATATCCCCCCGCAAGCGGATACGTAGACGGCCATCAAGGAACTTCACTGGACTTTATTCAAACTAACAACCATAAATCCTAAGGCTGCATTTATTGTAGCTGGGGATTTTAACAAAGCTAATCTGAGAACAAGGCTACCTAAATTCTATCAGCATATCGGTTGCAGTACACAGTCGAGTAACACACTCGACTGCTGCTACTCAAACTTTCGTGATGCATATAAGGCCCTCCCCCACCCTCCTTTTGGCAAATCTGACCATGACTCCATCTTGTTGTTCCCCTCTTATAGGCAGAAACTAAAACAGGAAGCTCCCATGCTTAGATCTATCCAATGCTGGTCTGACCAATCGGATTCCACGCTTTAAGATTGCTTCGATTACGTGGACTGGGATATGTTCCGGATAGCCTCAGACAATTGACGTATACGCTGACTCGATGAGCGAGTTTATAAGGAAGTGAATAGGAGATGTTGTGTACTCACTGTGACTATTAAAACCTTCCCTAACCAGAAACTGTGGATTGATGGCAGAATTTGCACAAAACTGAAAACACGTACCGCTGCATTTAATCATGGCAAGGCGACTGGAAACATGACCGAATACAAACAGTGTAGTTATTCCCTCTGTAAGGCAATCAAAAAGCCAAAACTTCAGTATAGAGACAAAGTGGAGTCCCAATTCAACGGCTCAGACACGAGATATACAGTGCCTTTCGAAAGTATTCGGACCCCCTTGAACATTGTGACCTTTTGCCACATTTCATGCTTCAAAAATAAAGACATAAAACTGTATTTTTTTGTGAAGAATCAACAACAAGTGGGACACAATAATGAAGTGGAACGACATTTATTGGATATTTAAAACTTTTTTAACAAATCAAAAACTG
This sequence comes from Oncorhynchus keta, assembly GCF_023373465.1. Taxonomy (NCBI): domain Eukaryota; kingdom Metazoa; phylum Chordata; class Actinopteri; order Salmoniformes; family Salmonidae; genus Oncorhynchus; species Oncorhynchus keta. Next base: position 15,522,861 of record NC_068426.1, on the reverse strand, counting down.
AAAAATTGGGTGTGCAAAATTATTCAGCCCCCTTAAGTTAATACTTTGTAGCGCCACCTTTTGCTGCGATTACAGCTGTAAGTCGCTTGGGGTATGTCTCTATTAGTTTTGCACATCGAGAGACTGACATTTTTTCCCATTCCTCCTTGCAAAACAGCTCGAGCTCAGTGAGGTTGGATGGAGAGCATTTGTGAACAGCAGTTTTCAGTTCTTTCCACAGATTCTCGATTGGATTCAGGTCTGGACTTTGACTTGGCCATTCTAACAACTGGATACTCATGAAACCCCCCCAACATTAAAAATATTTTCACAGGACCCTCCCCTTGTACCCCCACTATTAACTCAAAATAATGTGTATGACTACATAACAATAACTATAGCTACCATGGAAGAACTGGGACATTTTCAGCTTTCAGTAATTGTGTACAGATCCTTGCGACATGCGGCCATGCATTATCATGCGGAACCATGAGGTGATGGCGGTGGATGAATGGCATGACATTGGGCCTCAGGATCTCGTCACAGTATTTCTGTGCATTCCAATTGCTATCGATAAAATTTATATTGTGTTCGTTGTCCGTAGCTTATGCCTGCCCATGCCATAACCCCATGGGACACTCTGTTCACAACGTTGACATCAGCACCATGGGGGCACTCTGTTCACAATGCTGACATCATCAAACCGCTTGCCCACATGACACCATACACGCTGTCTGCCATCTGCCCAGTACAGTTGAAACCGAGATTCATCAGTGAAGGGCACACTTCTCCAGGGTGCCATCAAAGGGTCTAGCGGAATGCTTGTTCCTAGCTCCAACAGTGCAGTGGTATCTAACTTCACAACAATACACACACATCTAAAAGTAAAAAAATACAATTAAGAAATATATAAATATTAGGACGAGCAATGTCAGAGTGGCTTTGACTAGAATACAGTAGAATACTGTATACCCCATAGATAGGCAGTTCCCATTCAAGTCAGGACTGGCAGCCATTGCTAGTGAATCAATGAATTTAACAGTCAACGTGCCAGGGTTAGAGGTTCTGAAGTCCTATGGATTATATCTATGGCCACAACTTAACAAGCTGTTCTATATTTGACACGCATGCTGCCCAAATTGCAGTCTTCCTGACTGTAAGTGGTTGTGATGAAACTTAATCCACAGCAATGTTTTAGAAGCTATTGATCCTCTAGCAAAATTATGCTCTCTGGTGTCATGGCCAAAAGTTGAGCATGATACAAATATTAATTTCCACAAAGTTTGCTGCTTCAGTGTCTTTAGATATTTATGTCAGATGTTACTGTGGAATACTGAAGTATAATAACAAGCATTTCATAAGTGTCAAAGGCTTTTATTGACAATTTAAATGAAGTTGATGCAAAGAGTCAATATTTTCAGTGTTGACCCTTCTTTTTCAAGACCTCTGCAATCTGCCCTGACATGCTGTCAATTAACTTCTGGACCACATCCTGACTGATGGCAGACCATTCTTGCATAATCAATGCTCAGAGTTTGTTAGAATTTGTGGGTTTTTGTTTGTCCACCTGTCTCTTGAGGATTGACCACAAGTTCTCAATGGGATTACGGTCTGGGGAGTTTCCTGGCCATGGACCCAAAATATCAATGTTTTGTTCCCCGAGCCACTTAGTTATCACTTTTGCCTTACGGCAAGGTGCTCCATCATGCTGGAAAAGGCATTGTTCATCACCAAACTGTTCCTGGATGGTTGGGAGAAGCTGCACTCGGAGGATGTGTTGATACTATTCTTTATTCATGGCTGTGTTCTTAGGCAAAATTGTGAGTGAGCCCACTCCCTTGGCTGAGAAGCAACCCCACACACGAATGGTCTCAGGATGCTTTACTGTTGACAGGACTGATGGTAGTGCTCACCTTGTCTTCTCCGGACAAGCTTTTTTCCAGATGCCCCAAACAATCGGAAAGGGGATTCATCATAGAAAATGACTTTACCCCAGCACTCAGCAGTCCCCTGTACCTTTTACAGAATATCAGTCTCTCTCTGATGTTTTTCATGGAGAGAAGTGGCTTCTTGGCTGCCCTTCTTGACACCAGGCCATCCTCCAAAAGTCTTCGCCTCACTGTGCGTGCAGATGCACTCACACCTGCCTGCTGCCATTCTTGAGCAAGCTCTGTACTGGTGGTGCCCCGATCCTGCAGCTGAATCAACTTTAGGAGACAGTCCTGGCGCTTGCTGGACTTTCTTGGGTGCCCTGAAGACTTCTTCACAACAATTGAACCGCTATCCTTGATGTTCTTGATGATCTGATAAATGGTTGATTTAGGTGCAATCTTACTGGCAGCAATATCCTTGCCTGTGAAGCCCTTTCTGTGCAAAGCAATGATGATGGCACACGTTTCCTTGCAGGTAACCATGGTTGACAGAGGAAGAACAATGATTCCAAGCACCACCCTCCTTTTGAAGCTTCCAGTCTGTTATTCAAACTTAATCAGCATGATAGAGTGATATCCAGCCTTGTCCTCGTCACCACTCATACCTGTGTTAACGAGAAAATCACTGACATGATGTCAGCTGGTCCTTTTGTGGCAGGGCTGAAATGCAGTGGAATTTTGTGGGGGGGATTCAGTTCATTTGCATGGCAAATAGGGACTTTGTTATTCGTCTGATCATTCTTCATAACATTCAGGAGTATATGCAAATTACCATCATACAAACTGAGGCAGCAGACTTTGTGAAAATGTATATTTGTGTCATTCTCAACTTTTTGCCACGACTGTAGTATTTCAAATGATTTTTATTTATGTCTGTTCGGACAGGAGTAATTTAATAGCCTAATTTTGGCTAAATAATTTAAATTTATCACAGGGTGCTGCAGCACCCCTACTTCCTGCGGCTATGGACACCGAGGTGGGGGTGTTTTTGTTTCATTTGGAATGTGTTTTTATTTTAATATTTACCACTAGCAGTGCACGTTGTATTTTATACCAATAGGATAATGGTTAAATTAGCATTATTAAGTTTGTCTTTGTTGCATTTATGGGGGCTCATTCACACTCTGAATATGTCAACCATCTCAACAGGCAGCTTGAATGAAATTGTTATGCTATGTCAGGTCAATGTGATAGGGCTGGTTGGCTCTCACTCAAGGTTGAGTGCGAGTCTTTGTGCTTGCAGACACCTGCACCACACTTCTTTTCACATTTTCCACTTCTCAGTGCCATAACAAATAACTGTTGGGGACAAATTAAAAATCAGAGCTATGCCCTAGAGGCTCAATTCAATAAACAAGGTTACAACTTTGAACAACAGTTTCCAGTAAATCACTGTCTCAGACATTATCAATATATTTGATTTCTTTACATCATTAAACTTTTTGAAAGAATAACAGGCCTTACTTACAATGAAAGTACTCCAGAGCGTTATTTATGTAAATGAATCACATTAAATCATATAAAGAAAAAAAAGCTAAGATATCTCCACAGCACTTTGCTACTGTAATTTAATTATGCCAATGTGCTTTCATTAATTGAAAACCCTTAATCTATTTTATGAGAATTTGTAAGATTCTTGTTTGCATAAAATAGACGGAGATCAGTATTTTCAATAATGGGTAACATAATTTATTCTCGGAGCGCGCTCCCACTTCACCACGAGCAACAGTTTATATACAAATCATGACGTCATTTCATTGCTTTAACAGAATCCCCTCCTCTCGACCGGGACAAAGTGAGGTGAAAAGTTCATTCTCACTAACTAACACACTCCCAGGTAACTTTTGACCCCTCAATATTATCAATCAACACTGAGCTGACAGTTCTAATTAACAGAAAAGACAGTGAGTGCATTCTTAGGTTATCTAAAAACCCCAGAGCTCAGTTCTGTAGGTTCAATCATAGGTTACCGACCTTATGTGTTTACACAGTCCACAACCCGTTCTTTTTTCCTAGTTTGAATGGTGTTCATTAACTTTAATTACTCCTTGTCCGTGTCTCACAATCCCTTCTTATGAACTCATATTGTTAATCAGATGTAATAAAACAGAGTATAAGTTTTACTTAGTTACAGTTACAGTTCCATTTAAAATGATTTGTTCAGCCATTTAATCATAATTTTCCCAACACCCTTGCAATGTGTCTTTTGTCATGTGAATTTGGCGGAACCTTTTTGTGCAATTTTCCTCAAGTCTCTGATTGAGATTAGGTAAACTTCCTGCTGCCTCCACTCTACCATTCCTGAACGGTCTTGTCCCACACCAACTGTCCATGTGGCTCCTTGGCCCCTTCAGGAAGAAGTGCCAGATAGGTAGGAGTCTGTGCACCTTCTTCAGGACTCTTGGGGGCTTTGGAGCCTGCCATGTCAGTGCGGACCCAGCCAGGGCAGCAGGCGTTGAGCAGGATTCCATCAGCTGCCCGGGTCTTAGTCAGAAAATGAGCCTGAATCCTGGACAGCACAGTCACTCCGATCTAAACAGAGGTGAAAAAAACAGTACGATAAATTTGCCATTTGTGACCTGTTTCAAGAAGCTAGGTGTATGTCACAAGTCACTACTTCACAGGAGAGGCATTTGAGATTTTTTTTAAATAAATTCAAATTTGTTTTTTTTATGCCTTTTTTGAATATGTGAACTTTCATGTGCCTTAATAAGAAACGTGTATGCCATCTGTAAATTTGAATACAATGTTAAATTATGAGCCTTGTTGGTTGTGCCATGGAAAAATCCAGGAACCTTCCCGCTAGCCATGATTAGCTGAGATAATGGATGGGCTGGACATGGCGAGAGTTGAGTTCTGATTGGTCTGCCATGTAGCACGCTTCTATAACATGAGCTTCTCAGTATGTGTAGATAATCCTTGCTACCACTGCATTTTTGAAAGATACAACGTTAGCCATGGAAACCTGCAAAAGTGTTGCTTCTGCTCTCAATAACTTCACAGCCCAGGAGCTATCGACTAAGATTAGTGGGATAAAGTTGTGATGGACTACTTTTCTGCAAAAGATCAGTGTGAATTGGAGTGACTTGACATAACAACGGGCAAAACAAGCTGTAGCTACAAACCAAACGGAAAAGGCACTCTGCCGTGAAGCGTTCATCCATGTATACGGTAAGAGTCTAGCTACATTTTTAGATGTTTCTCATTTTGTCAAAGTCATTTTCATTGCAAGTTAAAGCGTACTGTTGACTAGCTAGCGAATGTTAACTTGCTTGCTCGCTAGCTAACGTTACGTATGATCTGTATAGTAATATTATTCGTATCACAGAAGGCCATTTGTATTTTTAGTTATAGCCTACAGCTAACATTGAACCTAGTTGGTTAGCTTTAGTTACCTGCAGATTCATACTATAGTATTTCATGCATAGTGGCTAGCTATGACAATCCATCTGTACTGCAGCTATGGGTTGGGATTATGGTTCATTGTTTAGCTAGCTAGCTAAACAATGTCTAAACAAAGGACTCCACTTCATAAGAGAATGATTACATGACCCATCAAGTTAGCCAGGTGTGTCTGGGTGTAATTTTCTCAAAGGTGGGGTTACAAGTTGATCAACTTCCACAGCAGAATTACTACTTTCCCATTGTTCCTCAACGGCAGTGTATGACATACCATTTTGGAGCTCCAAGTCTCTACTCTTATCCAAAAACACAATTTCACTACATAAGACCAAAGTGAGGCGGTGGGTCACATTTGCCCATTCCCCGTAATAGTTGTGTGGACAGACAGAACCCTACCTTTGTTGTGCCATAGGCTGTGTTTGGCCACCCCTGGGCCTGATGGTTTCCCTGCTGAGCGGCAATAACAAACTGCCCCATCAGCAAGCACAGCTCCTCCTCAGAGAGCTCAGTATCACGGAACCTCCAAGACGCAACAGAAAAAAGACCTTGTAATGCAGTAGTTTATGACTGCATGTGATCACAGTAATGGTTTTATTTGTATATGATCTGTAGTAGCAACTGACAAACTGATTGGTTTGTCCAATTATGATTAAGGTCACAACAGCAAAATGTTCTTCATATCTGCTAATGCGACAGCTGCTATTGAAGGGATGAATAGGGCTTTCGTTCAAGTTGGTCAGGTTTGCGGTTAGATGGATGTATAATGATATCAGTGTATATTTCTCTCTCACTAGATTACAATTCAGAATTAAGTTAAGGATGAATGAGGTTTTCGATACAGAATGAAGATCATACTTGGCTTGTAGTTGAGGGCTGCATGTATCAAGAGCCTTCTTGCTAACAAAGCTGGAGACATTCACCACTCTGGCATTTGGTCTGAGGAGGGGTAGGAGAGCATGGCACACCCACAGGGTGCCCCAAAAGTTGGTACGCATGGTCACCTCAGCCTGTTCCCCAAAAGTCTCAGTCGCATCATCTAGGGAAAAAATGTGATATGACTATCATTCATGTTACACATTCCAATCAACTAGCCTTACTATTGTTGCTAGGCAGTTTAAACTGAACAGTTGGCTGGCTGATTGTTGCTAAACATGGCACACTACCTGGCCTCAGAGCATTTTGTATTCTGTACAAAAATCCGAGACACCCCATTTATACTGAACAAAAATATAAACTCAACATGTAAAGCGTTGGTCCCATGTTTCATGAACTGTAATAAAAGATCCCAGAAATGTTCCATATCCACAAAAAGCTTATTTCTCTAAAATGTTGTGCACAAATGTGTTTACATCCCTGTTAGTGACTATTTATCATTTGCCAAGAGAGTCCGTCCACCTGACAGGTGTGACATACCAAGAAGCTGATTAAACAGCATGATCATTACAGGTGCACCTTGTGCTGGCGACAATAAAATGCCACTTTAAATTATGCAGTTTTGTCACACAACACGTGGTCATTTTGTCATCCAGAAACATCTCTTTTCCATAAAATATGTTTGAATGTTCTAACTTTTCATTGCGACGGCAGATGAAGCGTTTATATCAAAATTCATCAATTTTAAATGTGAAAACACCGAATTCCGCTAATTATGACAAGTGTTTAAATTACAACTTTTGTTATGAGCGGACTTCGCTGTTGGATAGAGCGGGGCAACTGGTTCACGCATGGGAGGCATCTGGTTCCAAATATAACGCAATTAAATTGCGAAGATTAATCGAACCCCCTCAATGATACAACCGGCTAGCCTCGCAAAGCCGCCAAACAAAATTGCAACACAGCAATAATTGCATAGCATGTTGCGCCAAAATAGTAGAATAGGCTACCGTACTGAACTCTTAAAAGCCATTCCAGCGTTGTTAATGAGCACATCCAATCCGCCATACGTCTTCTGCAGAAAGTTACTCAGTTGCTTGGCGCTGCCCTGGTCGCAGATATCAAGGTGGTGGAAAGCAACTTCAAATCCTTCGGACTTCAGCATTTTCACTGCCTCATTTCCAAGTTTCTCATTTCGAGCAGTAAGAATAACATCCCCGGTAAATTTAGCCTTACAAAGCTCCCTCACAATCGCAAATCCTGTGCCTTTATTGGCACCGGTAACTACTGCCACTTTTTTTGACATTTCATTCGCTCTCAAACTTAATTTTTGTAAAGTAAATAGTTAAAGTAGCCTAACTATTTAAATCATGTAATTAACCGCACTGTGGTTGTAGTGGGCTGACGTGTAGCCTGCGCTGATCTGGGAGAAGACAACGTTGTTAGAGGAAAGTCAACCTTATTGGCTACTTTTGCAAACAAAGGAACGTGCACAGTCACTCTGACAGATGAAGTTGTGTAGCCTCGTAGATCAAATACCCACATATGATACAATGGGAAGGATAGGGCGTATTATATTTATATAAGAAGGGAGAAGTTAGCCTATGTACGCACAGTTCAGACGCCGAATTTATGGCGAGTCAATTGAATAGAAAAGAACGCCTCATGTCCACCGGATACATCAACCTCTTTGCTTTCCAGTGGAACTCATTTGTTGTCAATGGAGCAGTTGGCAACGCTACCTCAGGGGAGCCGCACGAGGCTGCGGTGCGTCCTGTGTACCGCATGGCATTCAATATTTTCAGGCAGAGTTAAGAGCTTTGTTTGACATACTGATTAGTTTCATATATAGAGATGGATAGAGGACTCATCTTTATATCTGTGCCATTATAGTATATGTGACAGCAATTCAATTTCAATTGAGGGGGCTTTATTGGCATGGGAAACATGTTTACATTGCCAAAGCAAGTGGAAATGGATAAACAAAAGTGAAATAAACAAAGTGAACAGTAAATATTGTTCCAAAATAATAAAGACATTTCAAATGTCATTATGTGTATATATACAGTGTTTTAACTATTTGCACATCGTTACAGTAAACAAAGGGACAATAAATAAACATAAATATGTGTTGTATTTACAATGGTGTTTGTTCTTCACTGGTTGACCTTTTCTTGTGGAAATAGGTCACAAATCTTGCTGCTGTGATTGCACAATGTGGTATTTCACGCAATCGGTATGTGAGTTTATCAAAATTTGATATATTTTCCCATTCTTTGTGGGTCTGTGTATTTTGAGGGAAATATGTGTCTCTATGGTCATACATTTGGCAGGAGGTTAGGAAGTGCAGCACAGTTTCCACCTCATTTTGTGGTCAGTGTGCACATAGCCTGTCTTCTCTTGAGAGCCAGGTCTACCTACGGTGACGTTTCTCAAAAGCAAGGTTATGCTCACTGAGTCTGTACATAGTCAAAGCTTTCCTTAATTTTGGGTCAGAACCTGTTTTGACAAATTTAATAAAGGTCTGCTCTATACCAAATTAGCATACCCCCTGAGTCTCTTCCCTTTTTCACACCTGGTAGTTTGGTGAATGGTACGACCAGCTTTCTGTAACCTAGAAGGCAACCAGTGGGTCTGTCACCTCTATACCATATTTATTGTAGGATGACAATGTCTGTATTTCTAATTTTATTTGATAAAGTCTGGGTTCCTGCTCTTTAGGCTAAAGGAATTTGACCTCAGATCTTATATTCCAGGATGAGATAGTAAAAGCTTTGTGTCCCATAGTGTGTAGTGATGTTTTCATGTGGTTTAGGCCCGGATCATTACAGTAGGTGTGAGCATCTGATACATACCTCTTAGGTCGCAGGATGGGCCTTAGGTCTGATCTGGGGGGGCCTACATAGGGTGTGGCCGGGGTTTGTTTGGGGTGGTCTCAGCTGGTTGGGGTGTGGCAGGTGAAGCTGTGGTCTGGGTGTAGGTCCTCTTGGCATGGGTTCTCTCGTGCAGGTCCTTCGGGAAGGGGTCTTGCAGGTCTGGGTGGGGTGTCTGTGGCTCTGTTGCTCCTGTGTGAGGTGCTGGGGCTGCAGTTGAGTGTGACGTCCTTCAGGGTCCTGGCAAAAGTTGGGATTGCTGCCTTGTAGAGGTGGACCTGGCCGTAAAGACTGTTCAAGTCCAGGGTGGAGTCCAGGGTGGAGTGGTGGGTCAGGTAGACATTAGGTTTTGAGGCACAGTCCCGGGAAATGCTTGCATTCACCCGCTGTATGGTGGCAATGTGAATGTATTTTCGTGTAGCAGGGTGGACATTGTGCATTGGGGAAAGTGGAATAAGCTTTTTCAATCACTCCCTTGAGTGCTGTGGCCACCCCTTCCTGTTGGGCCCTCGGGTCATTTGTGACTGTGTGAATTATAATGTGGTTGGGGGACCCTAGTTTGTCCTCTGAAAACAGCTCCAGAGCATGTCTAGTGTTTGAGTACCAGAGTTTAGTCACTTTGTTTGAATGTAAACTCAACAAAAAAAGAATTTGTAAAAATCCAAATAACTTCACAGATCTTCATTGTAAAGGGTTTGAACACCGTTACCCATGATTGTTCAATGAACCTTAAACAACTAATGAACATGCACCTGTGGAACGGTCATTAAGACATTAACAGCTTACAGACAGTAGGCAATTAAGGTCACAATTATGAAAACTTAGGACACTAAAGAGTCCTTTCTACGGACTCTGAAAAACACCAAAATACAGATTCCCAGGGTCCCTGCTCATCTGCTTGAACGTGCTTTAGGCATGCAGCAAGGAGGCATGAGGACTGCAGATGTGGTCAGGGCAATAAATTGCAATGTCCATACTGTGAGACGCCTAAGACCGAGCTACAGGGAGACAGGATGGACAGCTGATCGTCCTCGCAGTGGCAGACCACGTGTAATGACACCTGCACAGGATCGGTACATCCGAACATCACACCTGCGGGGCAGGTACAGGATGGCAAAATCAACTGCCCGAGTTACACCAGGAATGCACAATCCCTCCATCAGTGCTCAGACTGTCCGCAATAGGCTGAGAGAGGTTGGACTGAGGGCTTGTAGGCCTGTTGTAAGGCAGGTCCTCACCAGACATCACCGGCAACAACATTGCCTATGGGCACAAACTCCCCGTCGCTGAACCGAACAGGATTGCCAAAAAGTGCTCTTCACTGACGAGTCGCGGTTTTGTCTCACCAGGGGTGATGGTCGGATTCGCGTTTGTCGAAGGAATAGACGTTACACCGGGGCCTGTACTCTGGAGCGGGATCGGTTTGGAGGTGGTTGGTCCGTCGGTTTGGAGGTGGTTGGTCCCCCCCCAATCCACCAACCCCAATCTTTACGCTGCTGCTACTCTGTTAATTACCTATGCATACTGTATGTACTTTAACTCTACCTACATGTACATATTACCTCAATTACCTCAACTAACCTGTGTCCCCGCACGTTAGCTCTATACTGGTACCCCCTGTATATAGACTTGTTACTGTTCTGTTATTGTTGCTCTTTATTCAAAAAATAATCTTTACTTCAGTTTATTTTAGTAAATACTTAACGCATATTTTTCTTAACTGCTTTGTTGGTTAAGGGCTTGTAAGTAAGCATTTCACTGTTGTATTCGGCGCATGTGATTTCTGTCTGGATTGTGTGGACCTAGCTCTCTGAGCTCCACCATGTCTCTCTCCAGCTCTGTGAATTTATCCCTCTCAATGATGGAGGAGCAGTGCAGTTGTGGGGAGTCGTCACAGGGAGAGCTTTTCCAGCTTTTCCTTTTCCTCTTTATCCCTTAAAGTCCTGCATGAGGATGCCCTGCACCATTCCTGTCCCAGACTTGTACATATTGACAGAGGTTGTTTCCATTTCCTTAATGTCTAGTATTCTGAGTTTCCACCCTGGGCCAATACACTCACTCTTGACATAGGGGTAGTGTGCTCTTAGGGGAGGGTCTGTGTGGAAAATTAAGTTGTTTAAGTTCCCGGCATTGTAGCAGTCAGCAAATGGTGTCTCTGGATGTCCTTGAGGAGCTTATTTTTGTACTTATTCCATGCAGGGGGTTCTGTATTGTGATGACATCTGCACAGGGGGCTTCAAAGGCCTCTGCATTTGGGTGGGGGAGGATGAAAAACTCTCCTGCCATTGTTAGGCTCAAGAGTTTTCACACATCTCACTTCATACTTCAGTGCTAATTGAAGTTGCAGTCAGGTCTGTTCTGTCTTGGTAGCTTAGTAGCCTTATTTACTAAGCTTTATATAACAAAATTACTGAGAGATTATTGTCATTTACTTTATGGCTTCAGAAGTAGGTTCAGACTGAACATTACTCAGTTATGTGTTGGATGGTATTTCCAGGTTTCAACTGTGATTCTTCTGCAGGTTTTGGTTTGTTAGAAGTTTTTTCTCGATAGTGCTTGGTAGTAAGAACCCGTTCTGGTCATTTTGTCCAAAATCACGGTTTTAGGTATGGAATTTTGATTTAGTTTTAAGGTTTTGATGTAGAGGGTAGTATCTTGTCCTTGCAAAAAACGATATCAAAGTTTATCTACATTTATCCAAATATAATTCAATTTTTTTCAGAAGAACTCAGGAGCCCATGAGCTCATGCCCTCTCTCTCTATCTCTCTCCCATAGGAATTCCCACACAGTTGACTAATTTGATAACTTTAAAATGAGGCCTCTATCAATTCTCTGGTTTCATACAATCCCTCTCAACAAACATATTTTTTAAAATATCATTCACAGTCGAATATATTAACAGTTTATATTCATCTAATGTAAAAAAACAAAAACAAATACTGTGTATTTAGCTGTCCTCTCCTTTCAGAATATATAATTCCATAGTCATGGAATGCTTTGTGTAAGAGCTATTGAAGATTGAAAAAGTGTATTTTTCTCCATCAACCCCTGGTTCAGAATATACCATCTTCCTATATAAACACTTGAATTGTGGTGTTTTATGTTTGTTTTTACATATAGCCTACAGCCTTCAAACTCAACTCTGGACCTCGAAGCCAATTCCACTGCATTTTTGTCATTGTTCACCACTAATCAGGGACCGACATAGACCTGGGACACCAGGTGTGTCCAATTCATTAATGCTGGGTTTTTCACACAACAGTTTCCCGTGTGCATTAAGTATGGTCCACCACCCAAAGGACATCCAGCCAACTTGACTCAACTATGTGGGAAGCATTGGAGTCAACATGGGGCAGCATCCATGTGGAACGCTTTCAACACCTTGTAGAGTCTATGCCTAAATTAATTGAGGCTGTTCTGATGGCACAACCCAATATCAGGAAGGTGTCCTTAATGTTTTGTACACTCAGTGTATAATGAGGTTATTAGACGTCAACCTAGTGAACATTACATTTGTTTTAGCTTACCATTGACTGAAAGATGTCAGCCGTTTTCTCTCCCCTCGCATCTGGCTACCAGGGGAAATTTTGGAAGGTTGTGGCCATTTTCACTTTATGATAACCTGCTCCTTGTAGTGACAGTCACAGGGAACATCTCCAGTAAACAAACAGACGAGCAAATAGGCCTAGTAGCGGTATTCCGCACCAGGATAGCACCGCTGTTGATCAAATTTCTGTGAATCTACCTAGTCAAGATTTTGTAATAGTAACATCATGGAACAATGTAGCGAATGTCTATTTCCCCTAGCATGTTTGTGGACACAATGTACCAGCCATTTTGTTAAGTGAGTAGCTTCAGTTTATATTTTGAGCCTCTGCCAGTGCCACAAAACTATTTTGGAAATTTGTGAATGTGAGATGGAGAATGGCTTCAGTAACTGCGTCGAGAGCCTAGCCTACACATGATGGTCAGCAATGTAAACTGACAGCCGCAGCTAACCATAGAAATATAATCCATAGATGACAGTTCCCATTCAAGTCAGGACTGGCAGCCATTGGTAGGGTACTCATAAATGTATCAGTCAAAGTGCCAGGGTTAGAGGTTCTGAAGTCCTATGGATTATATCTATGGCCACAACTTAACAAGCTGTTCTATATTTGACACGCATGCTGCCCAAATTGCAGTCTTCCTGACTGTAAGTGGTTGTGATAACCTAATCCACAGCAATGTTTTTGATCCTCTATCTAAAGTATGCGCTCTGGTGTAGTATTTTCAATACTTTGATTTATGTCTGTTCAGTAATTTAGTTGAGTAATTTTTTTTAATGGCAAAATTATTTTAATTATCAGGGGGTGCTGCAGCTTCCTCCGGCTATGGACACAGGTGGGGGGTTTGTTTAATTAGGAATGGTTTTATTTTTACCACTGTAGCAGTACACATTGCATTTTAAGCAAATATAATGGTTAAATGATTTTATTAATTTGCACTCTGAATGTCACTGTCTCAACAGGCAGCTTGAATGGCTTTATGGTATGTCAGGTCAATGTGGTAGGGCTGGCTCTCACTCCAGGTTGAGTGCCCTGTAAGAGTCTTTGTGCTAGCAAACCCATGCACCCTACTTCTTTTCAAGCTTCCCTCTTCTCAGTGCATTCCATCTGGTGGGAATGCTACTCCTCCAGTCAGAAGATGATTTGTACAATACAAGTTCATAAGGTAGAGGGAGATAAATAAAATGCCTTATTTTACTTGGCAAGTCAGTTAAGAACAAATTCTAATTTTCAATGACGACCTAGGAACAGTGGGTTAACTGCCTGTTCAGGGGCAGAACGACAGATTTGTACCTTGTCAGCTCGGGGATTCAAACTTGCAACCTTTCAGTTACTAGTCCAACGCTCTAACCACTAGGCTACCCTGCCTGAATGAAATGGCTCTCTCATCCTCAGGGGTGAACACATGGCAAACAACTATCTCCTCCAACTGAATGCAGAGACAATCAGGTCTCTACAAAATGCCAAATTAGTGGTAAGAAAGACTGCCCTTTGAGAACATTATTCTAGGCTTTCTAGGTCAGTCTCCGCTTGGTCTTTGGTGCCCCCTACAGCAGGGATCATCAACTAGACCAGGGATGGGCAATGCCAGTCCTCGAGGGCCTGATTGGCGTCACACTTTTGCCTCAGCCTGAGCTAACACACCGGACTCTAATAATCAACGAATCATGAGCTTCAGTTTAGAACGCAATTAGTTAATCTGCTGTGTTTGCTAGGGATGGGGAAAAAGTGTGACATCACTCTGGCCCAGAGGCCTGAATGAGATTCAATTGCGGGCTGATTTCTTTCTTGAGCGGATGGTCGGAAGGCCCGAACGTAATTACAAATAATTTGTAGACATCACTTGGAGCTGGTTTGCTGGTGTTTTTACAGTCTTATATATCCAGTCCCAAAAGTAATTTTTTGGTAGAACACTTTAGGGGCCCAATAAAATCACCCGCGGGCAGAATTCAGTTCACGGGCCGCCAGTTGGGAAACTATTTCCTAGAGGCTCAATTCAATAAACAAAGTTACAACTTTGGAAAAACAGTTTCCAGTAAATCACTGTCTCAGACATTATCATCAATATATTTTAATTCTTTACATCAAACTTTTTGAAAGAATAACAGGCTTTCATTACAATGAAAGTACTCCGGAGTGTTTATGCCAATTAATCACATTAAATCATATAAAGAAAAAAATGCTAAGATGATATGTCTAAACCCTCTGTTGCAATGAGTCTTTTGTCATGTGAATTTGGCAGAATCTTTTTGAGCAATTTCCTCAAGTCTCTGAGATGAGGTAAACTTCCTGCTGCCTCCACTCTACCATTCCTGAACGGTCTTGTCCCACACCAACTGTCCATGTGGCTCCTTGGCCCCTTCAGGAAGAAGTGCCAGAAAGGTAGGAGTCTGTGCACCTTCTTCAGGACTCTTGGGGGCTTTGGAGCCTGCCATGTCAGTGCGGACCCAGCCAGGGCAGCAGGCGTTGAGCAGGATTCCATCAGCTGCCCGGGTCTTAGTCAGAAAATGAGCCTGAATCCTGGACAGCACAGTCACTCCGATCTAAACAGAGATGAACAAAACAGTATGATATATCTGCCTTTTGCCCATTCCCCTTAATAGTTGTGTGGACAGACAGAACCCTACCTTTGTTGTGCCATAGGCTGTGTTTGGCCACCCCTGGGCCTGATGGTTTCCCTGCTGAGCGGCAATAACAAACTGCCCCATCAGCAAGCACAGCTCCTCCTCAGAGAGCTCAGTATCACGGAACCTCCAAGACGCAACAGAAAAAAGACTTTGTAATACAGTAGTTTATGCATGTGGTGATTGCAGTAATGGTCTAATTTGAAAATATTGTATATGATCTGTAGTAGTATTTGTGTGAACTAGAATTGCAATTGACATTCACTTTGAATTGATTTTCCAATTTTGCTGTTGTGGCCTTAAGTACAATGCTCTTCGTTACTGCTAATGCGACAGCTGCTATTGAAGGAATGAAAAGGGCTTTCCTTCAAAAAGGTCAGGTCTGCGGCTGGAGGGATGTATGATGTCAGTGTATATTTCTCGCTCAGTAGATTACAATTCAGAATTAAGTTAAGGATGAATGAGGTTTTCGATACAGAATGAAGATCATACTTGGCTTGTAGTTGAGGGCTGCATGTATCAAGAGCCTTCTTGCTAACAAAGCTGGAGACATTCACCACTCTGGCATTTGGTCTAAGGAGGGGTAGGAGAGCATGGCACACCCACAGGGTGCCCCAAAAGTTGGTACGCATGGTCACCTCAGCCTGTTCCCCAAAAGTCTCAGTCGCATCATCTAGGGAAAAAAATGTAATCAATTATTTATTTGCACAAGAGAGAGGGGGAGAGAGAGAGTGGGGGAACGGGGGCTGTGTCAATATAGCATCACCCTCACCCATCTTTTCAGAGCATCATTTTCAAATGCAATCACACTGCTACATAGGCCTATCATTCATGTTACACAAAAGTTGCAATCAAGTAGCCCTACTATAATTGGTAGGCAGTTTAAAATGAACTGCTGCTTGTTGCCTAACAGCACAAGCAAGATCTGCCCACAAACCTCTCACAATCTGGCTACATTTATTAGCCAGTTATTTTACGCTGGCCCAGGCGAAAGCGGGTAGGAAGGAGCACGCTTCTCAAATTAAACAGTAATCTGAGCCATTTTGTCAACGAGGCAGCATACTGCATCCTACACATCTCTTTACCATAACATAACCATTTAGACAATTCAAACATTTTTCATTGGGAAGGCAGATAAATCGTTTTTAAATCACAAGCAGTCACTTTTGCATGGGATACATAAAATCATACGAATTACTACACGTGCTTAATGAAGTCGCTTTTGTTTTGAGCCGACTTCGCCGTCGGATAGAGCGGGCCCTGGACCATACCTGGGAAGCAGCCAGGTTCCAAATAGAACGCAATCAGCGTTCAGTCGGTGCAATTACACACCTGTACCGGCGCCCGGGTGAGGGTAATTGTTATGATCGGCTAAAACAGTAACAATTGCATGGCCAGAGTCGCCAAAATAGTAGAATAGGCTACCGTACTGAACTCTTAAAAGCCATTCCAGCGTTGTTAATGAGCACATCCAATCCGCCATACGTCTTCTGCAGAAAGTTACTCAGTTGCTTGGCGCTGCCCTGGTCGCAGATATCAAGGTGGTGGAAAGAAACTTCAAATCCTTCGGACTTCAGCATCTTCACTGCCTCATTTCCAAGTTTCTCATTTCGAGCAGTAAGAATAACATCCCCGGTAAATTTAGCCTTACAAAGCTCCCTCACAATCGCAAGCCCTATGCCTTTATTGGCACCGGTAACTACTGCCACCTTTTTGGACATCTCCTTTGCTCAAACTTTTTTTCTGTAAAGGAATTAGTTAAAATAGCCCAACTCTGGTTGAAATAATGTAATTAGCTGCGCTGTGGTTGTATTAGGCTGACGTGTACACTGAGCTGGGTGTAGAGGAACGTCTAGCCTTATTGGCTACTTTTGCAAACAAAGGAATGTGCACTGTCACTCTGACAGATGTTGGGTAATCTTTGATCAGGTAACCACATGAAAGAATGTGGGGGAGAGGTCATATCACAGGATTATACTTATATAAAATGGGAGAGGTTAGGTCATTTACACACAGTTCAGATGGCATATTGCGAGTTAAACTGAATAGAAATTAAGAGCTGGCGAGCACAGTTAAGCTCTTTGCTTTACATAACGATTGGTTTTATACACAGAGATAAATAGGACTCATATTTATATATGTGCCATTTTAGCTTCTGTGAAAGCATGGGCAGTGCCATTGAGGCTCCAATCCACAAGAATCCCCACTCAGTTGAGTACTTTGACTACTTTAAAATGGTGGACGCTACCAATGGCATTGCCCATGCTAAATGGCCTTTTGGCCACTAGAGGCCTCTATCATTCTCTGTGATTTCATACAACAGTTCTCATCCAGGGTTCCAGTATGTAAACAGTTTCGACTGCTCCTACAGTTTTTTGTTTCTGGTACTATATTTTAACTGACGCCCGGCCCAGAAAGTCTACCCATAGAAGGCCACATACAGAAGACAGATTTGAATTCCTAATAAGACATTGTGCACAAAACAGCCATTCAATTATTCAAATAACTGTAACAGAGGACGATTCCCCCCATCACTCACATGTATTAAAGGTCCTGCACAGTTAACCTATTTCCCAAGTAAAAATAGCATCTGAATGACCAAAACATCACCCATAATATTTTTACACTATTAAAATGCTCAGAATTGAAGAAATGTTACATTGTCTAATCTCTAACTATCATGAAGCCTGAAAGAACAGGCTAAGTGGGCAGGGAGATTATATTAATGAGCTTGCTTTGACAAACAGCTCATTGAAACAACCTTTTGATCGTTGCCAGGTAACAAGGTAAACAATTGGTCACATGTCATTGATGACCAGGTAAACAATGGAACTGTCATTCCGAACCTAAATAGTATACCTCACCCCATTTTCTCTGCAAAATCCTCTTATGTTCCACAGAGCTGATCATGGACTGTTGGATATCAGACAAACAGCAGCAATTGCCCTGGGGGGTATGAACAAAGGATCCGATTCACAAAAGTCGTATGCTTTTTCGTAATGCTGGTGAGTTACCGCCACTCTGATATCCAAAAGTTCTTCCCGGCTGTATGAAATAACACCAAAAAATTCTGGGCTAATAATGTTAGAAATAACACATAATAAAACAAAATACTTCAAAGTTTCCTAAGAGCTAGAAGCACAGCAGCCTTACCTGTTGAAGCCTAGATTTAAGTGCCTTTGAACAGGGTATTTCAAGAACAGCAACGCTGCTGGGTATTTCACGCTCAACAGTTTCCCGTGTGTATCAAGAAAGGTCCACCACCAAAAGGACATCCAGACAACTTTACACAACTGTGGGAAGCATTGGAGTCAACATGGGCGAGCATCCCTGTGGAATGCTTTCGACACCTTGTAGAGTCAATTTTTTTGAGAACAAAAGGGGGGGGGGTGCAACTCAATATTAGGAAGGAAGTATTAGGAATATTAGGAAGTGTGTGATTTCCATCAGTAAATGACAAATACTCTTCCCACCACAACTCCTTTTGTCGACACCATTCTTTTGTGTCAGCTGTGTTGGAGATTCTCAGACTCAATGTAAGGGGCTTAGGGATGGAAGAACAAAAACCATATAGTGACTATCAGGAGTTACAGAAAAATATACTGTTCACAAGTCAAAGCATCCAATGCCACAACCATTGTGTCAAACTGTAATACTTACATTATGGTCAGCTCTTGCAAGAGCCACTGATCCACTGTTAATGGAACCGCATCAGTCTTCAGAATTAGCTTCCTGATGTTCTCATCAATTGACAAAGCAACTTGGCTCGAAATGTGCACTGCACACGTGTGACATGATCATAATTTTTGGTGCAGCCCGTCCACCCGAAATGAAAAGCAGCCACTACTGTCGGTGGAAAATAGTGAAACATTAAATTAACACTATGACATCCAGTTTATAACACAGTGTGCTTTTTCCAGCAAACCGTTAAGTTGCTTGCTAGCTTAGTCACAACACAGATGAAAGTGGGTTAGTTCCTGGGATCATTCTGCTACATTCTGCTTGAGCAATTTTAAGGTTTGTGATGACGGTTTTAAGGCGTTACATATTTAAATGAGTTAAGATTATATGACGCTACTATTGGTGTCACGACTTCCGCTGAAGTCGTTCCCTCTCCTTTTTCGGGCGGTGTTCGGCGGTCAGCATCACCTGATTTCCAGCCACCGCCGATCCACTTTTCATTTTCCATTTGTTTTCTTTCACACCTGGCTTCACTCAACCAATTACTTGTTTATTATTTAACCCTCTGTTCCCCATGTTTTGTTTGAGTGATTGTTCATTGTACATTGGTCCGTTTTTGTGGGCTCGCTATGTTGCTATGTATTTTTGAGTAAAGTACGTTGATGACTCATATCTGCCGTCCTGCGCCTGACTCTCTACACCAGCATCACACGGGACGATTACAATTGGTATATGATATTTCTGGCATTAAGTGACGTTGTCCCAACCTGATCTGTTTCACCTGTCTTTGTGATTGTCTCCACCCCCCTCCAGGTGTCACCCATCTTCCCCATTATCCCGTGTTTATTTATACCTGTGTTTATTTATACCTGTGTTATCTGTTTGTCTGATGCCAGTTAGTCATGTTCTCTGACATGTTGAACCGGTTCATCTTCGTCTACATTGATGACATTCTCGTCTTCTCCCACTCTCCTCAAGAGAGGGGTTTCCCCCCGTTTGATGGCAACACCGCCAACCTGACCATGGTGGATCGGTTCTCCAAAGCCGCCCACTTAATTCCTCTCCCCCAAACTACCCAAAGAGACGGCCCAGCTCATGTTGCAGCACGTCTTTTGGATCCATGGACTGCCCGTGGACATGGCCTCCGACCGGGGTCCTCAGTTCTCGTCCCAGTTCTGGAAAGCATTCTGCACACTCGTTGGGTCATCGGCCAGCCTGTTCTCTGGGTTCTACCCCCAGTCCAACAGCAAGTTGGAGGAAGCCAACCCAGCGTTTGTCGCGTCAGCTCCTGGTTTTTCCCAGCCTTTTTTTTCTCGCCCTCCTAGTTTTTGACCCTTGCCTGTCCTGACCCTAAACTCGCCCGCCTGACCACTCTGCATGCCCCTGAGCCTGACTGACGTCCTGTACCTTTGCCTCTATTGTAGTAATAAACATTGTTACTTCGACACGGTCTGCTCCTGGGTCTTACCTTATCCTGATAGACATTGCATAATGCAGGAAGTAATACCTGACTCCATGTGTTTGACAGGGGGGAGAGGACCAGTAATTTTATGATCAACTTTTTCAATGTACCAGCTACAGTACTTTGTCATACTTGTGTCAACCTACTATGAATTGGTTTAATCAAAATATCATCAATTTGGATCAACTTTATTTTCACTGTTTAACATTTTATATTAATCCAATTTCTGCCGTCGTGACTTTACTTTCATTAATCTGATGACTGTTATTTATCTAATCAACTATGTTACATTTTTACCAGATTTAAATTAATCATGTAACAATTAACTCATTAGGAATTGGGGAACCACGAGAGTTGGTTCTTTAAAGAGTTACCATCTCCATAATTAAACTCAAGGTCTTAACCTATCACATCTATAAACAATCAACTTATAAATCATGACCTCATATCATCATTCTGAACAGTCATAACCTCCTACATCTGCAAAAACACCAGCCTTATGAATTCAGTACTATACAAATTGGTTTAATTATTTATTTACTCGCTAACACAGGATTAACATACACACTTAATACATTAGAAACAGGTCCCTAGCGTACTAACACAATATGGCGGCTTGCTACAAATGACATTGAGAAGGAAAAAAAGACATGGAAAGGGAGAGAGGGACAGACATAATACTTTGGTACAGTTAGAAACTACGCTCTCAGTAATCATACTTTGGACACTTTAGACATGAGCTGCAGCTCAACGTCTCTGGTCCGATATGTTAATTCTTAACCGATTTTATACAGTTCTTCAATAGGGGCGGTTAGTCAGATTTCCAAATTCCCAGTTCCGAGTTCCCAGTTATTTTGAACGCAGCAGGAGTGCTAGTGGGCGTGTGAGGTTGGGCTGTGTAAACCGGATGCAACCCGCACATAGATGGTCCATAAACAGTTGTATGCGAACGTGAGTAGATTACCTTGATGTGAGTAGATTGCGGACGTATAGCCACGAGAAGTAGGATGCTGAGGGTGCTGCAGAACTCCCTGACAAATCAGAATTAAAAAATATATATCATAGAAAAAAATACACATTTGAAAAAAGTCTATTTGTCACAAAAGTGCTGGGTTTTTACTGGTATTAGCAGACCAATATATACTGATGTATCACAGGCAAAAAAAATGTCAGCATCTCTGCTTTGGCAATAAAGGAAATTAAAAAACATATCTTGCAGGATTCAATAGTTGTAATTGTAAGAGGTGTTGCCCTGTCCCTTTTCTCTGCGATTGTCGTTCTAATGGAATCCAGACAGAACCTTGTTCTGAAGGTGTAACGTTATGGGCAAAGACACAAAACATCCACATTCAATATTTTTCTTGATCAGATAACATGGAAAACCACTTTTTGTGCAGTAATAATTTAGCATCATTACAAATAACTTAATGTAAATACACTGTACATTACTATATT
Organism: Oncorhynchus keta; assembly: GCF_023373465.1. Taxonomy (NCBI): domain Eukaryota; kingdom Metazoa; phylum Chordata; class Actinopteri; order Salmoniformes; family Salmonidae; genus Oncorhynchus; species Oncorhynchus keta. The sequence continues at coordinate 15,501,032 of NC_068426.1, read as the reverse complement.
GTACAGTACATAGGCTGGTCTTCTAGGTTTGGTACCTGTAGATTTTCCATCAGCATGAAGAAAAACATTGCACAATACAATAATTCAGTACGTTGAGACATCAAGTGGTTTGTGGTGATGTGATGAGTTGGTAACTTTTAAAAAATTAATTGTAAATGTAACATTTACTTAACTAGGCAAGTCAGTTAAGAACACATTCTTATTTACAATGATGGCTTACCCCAGGTGTCGCAGGGCCAATTGTGTGCTGCCCTATGAGACTCCCAATCCCGGTTGGATGTGATACAGCCTGGATTCGAACTAGGTACTGTAGTGACGCCTCTTGCACTGATGATTGAGTGCCTTAGATGGCTGCGCCACTCGGCAGAGCATGGTGATTGCAACACTAGGGTTGTGGGTTCGATTCTCACGGAGGAGCAGTATGAAAAAGTATTAAAATGTATGCACTCACTACTGTAAGTTGCTTTGGATAAGAGCATCTAATAAACAAATTAAAGGAACGAATAGACAATTTCAGTTGCATTTGCAAATTATTTCAAGAAACTGGAAAACACATTTTTATTATTTTTATTTCACCTTTATTTAACCAGGTAGGCCTAATTTACAACTGTGACCTGGCCAAGATAAAGCAACACAGTGCGACACAAACAACAACAGAGTTACATATGGAATAAACAAACGTACAGTCAATAACACAATAGAAAAGTCTATATACAGTGTGTTCAAATGAGGTAAGATTAGGGAGTAATTACAATTTAGGAATTAAACAATAGAGTGATGTGCAGCAGATGAATGTGCAAGTAGAGATACCGGGGTGCAAAGGAGCAAAATAAATAACAATATGGGGTTGAGGTAGTTGAATGGGCTATTTACAGATGGACTATGTACAGGTGCAATGATCTGTTAGCTGCTCTGACAGCTGATGCTTAAAGTTAGTGAGGGAGATATGAGTCTCCAGCTTTAGATTATTGCAGATCGTTCCAGTCATTTGCAGCAGAGAACTGGAAGGAAAGGCGGCCAAAGTAGGAATTGGCTTTGGGGATGACCAGTGAAATATACATGCTGGAGCGGGTGCTATGGGTGGGTGCTGTTAAGGTTACCAGTGAGCTGAGATAAGGCGGGGCTTTACCTAGCAAAGACTTATAGATGACCTGGAGACAGTGGGTTTGGCGACGAATATGAAGCGAGGGCCAGCCAATGAGAGAATACAGGTCGCAGTGGTGGGTAGTAAATGGTGCTTTGGTGACAAATCGGATGGCACTGTGATAGACTGCATCCAATTTGCTGAGTAGAGTGTTGGAGGCTATTTTGTAAATGACATCTCCGAAGTTAAAGATTGGTAGGATAGTCAGTTTTACGAGGGTACGTTTGGCAGCATGAGTGAAGGATGCTTTGTTGCGAAATAGGAAGCCGATTCTAGATTTCATTTTGGATTGGAGATGCTTAATGTGAGTCTGGAAGGAGAGTTTACAGTCTAACCAGACACCTAGGTATTTGTAGTTGTCCGCATATTCTAAGTCAGAACCGCCCAGAGTAGTGATGCTGGATGGGCGGGCAGGTGCGGGCAGCGATCGGTTGAAGAGCATGCATTTAGTTTTACTTGCATTTTAAGAGCAGTTGGGAGGCCATGGAAGGAGAGTTGTATGACATTGACGCTCGTCTGGAGGTTAGGTAACAAAGTGTCCAAGGAGAGGCTAGAAGTATACAGAATGGCCTCGTCTGCGTAGAGGTGGATCAGATAATCACCAGCAGCAAGAGCGACATCACTGATGTATACAGAGAAAAGAGTCGGCCTGAGAATTGAACCCTGTGGCACCCCATAAAGACTGCCAGAGGTCCGGACAACAGGCCCTCCGATTTGACACACTGAACTCTGTCTTAGAAGTAGTTGGTGAACCAGGCGAGGCAGTCATTTGAGAAACCAAGGCTGTTGAGTCTGCCGATAAGAATGTGGTGATTGACAGAGTGGAAAGCCTTGGCCAGGTCGCTGAATACGGCTGCACAGTACTGTCTTATCGATGGCGGTTATGATATCGTTTAGTACCTTGAGCGTGGCTGAGGTGCACCCATGACTAGCTCGGAAACCAGATTGCATAGCGAAGAGGGTACCGTGAGATTCGAAATGGTCAGTGATCTGTTTGTTAACTTTGCTTTCAGAGACCTTAGAAAGGCAGGGTAGGATAGATATAGGTCTATAACAGTTTGGGTGTAGAGTCTCCCCCTTTTTGAAGAGGGGGATGAGCGCGGCAGCTTTCCAATCTTTGGAGATCTCAGACGATACGAAAGAGGTTGAACAGGCTGTCAAGCATGTGTCAGGCAAGTATCTTTATATTCCACAAGTGTTATCAGATTAACTGTTTTGTACAGATAATTATCAGACTCTGGTAAACAAATGCTGGTAAACACTTAAATACAAATACATTCAGTTACATTTTTTGCACAAAACTAGTGCACTGGGCCTTTACTAGTCCACTATTTGTGGCCTGATATACTGTAGCCATCTTAAGGGCAGGCAATTATTTTTCTTTCTGCTTCAGCACCCCAACCCGTAAACTACTTCCAGCGGCTATGTACAGTCAGACATCTTGGACACAGTTATTATTATACACCAGTGCTCTTAACACTGCAGCAGACTTCTTCGTTGGTTTTGTGTCGAATTCAGACATAACAGCGACCTCTCACAGATGTCCTCCACTTGCAAAGTATACAGTTGAAGTCGGAAGTTTATATACACCTAGGTTGGAGTCATTAAAACTCGTTTTTCAACCACTCCACCAATTTCTTGTTAACAAACTATAGTTTTGGCCAGTCAGTTAGGACATCTACTTTGTGCATGACACAAGGAATTGTTCCAACAATTGTTTACAGACAAATTATAACTCCTCCGTTCGCGTTTTTAGCTAGATTAAAATATCTGTAGCACAATTCCAGTGGGTCAGATGTTTACATACACTGAGTTAACTGTGCCTTTAAACAGCTCAGAAAATTCCAGAAAATTATGTCATGGCTTTAGAAGCTTCTGATAGGCTAATTGATATAATTTGAGTCAATTGGAGGTGTACCTCTGGATGTATTTCAAGGCCTACCTTCAAACTCAGTGCCTCTTTGCTTGACATCATGGGAAAATCCAAAGAAATCAGCCAAGACCTCAGAAAACAATTGTAGACCTCCACAAGTCTGGTTCATCCTTGACAGCAATTTCCAAATGCCTGAAGGTACCACGCTCATCTGTACAAACAATAGTACGCAAGTGTAAACACCATTGGACCATGCAGCCGTCATACTGCTCAGGAAGGAGACTCGCTCTGTCTCCTAGAGATGAAAGTACTTTGGTGTGAAAAGTGCAAATCAATCCCAGAACAACAGCAAAGGACCTTGTGAAGATACTTTTGTACCTGTTTCCTTCAGTATCTATATCCACAGTAAAACTAGCCCTATATCGACATAACCTGAAAGGCCGCTCAGCAAGGAAGAAGCCACTGCGCCAAAACCTCAATTAAAAAAGACAGATTACGGTTTGCAACTGCACATGGGAACAAAGATAGTACTTTTTGGAGGAATGTAATTTTGTCTGAAACAAAAATTGCCATAATGGCCATCATTATGTTTGGAGGAAAAAGGGGGAGGCTTTCAAGTCGAAGAACACCATCCCAACCGTGAAGCAGCTGGGGTGGCAGCATCATGTTGTGGCGGTGCTTTGCTGCAGGAGGGACTGGTGCACTTCACAAAATAGATGGCATCATGAGGGAGGGAAATGATGTGGATATATTGAAGCAACATCTCAAGACATCAGTCAGGAAGTTAAAGCTTGGTTGCAAATGGGTCTTCCAAATGAACAATGACCCCAAGCATACTCCCAAAGTTGTGTTAAAATGGCTTAAGGACAACAAAGTCATGGTATTGGAGTGAACAACACAAAGCCCTAACCTCAAATCCTATAGAAAATGTGTGGGCAGAACTGAAAAAGTGTGTGTGAGCAAGGAGTTCTAAAAACCTGACTCAATTACACCAGCTCTGTCAGGAGGAATGGGCCAAAATTCACCCAACTTACTGTGGGAAGCTTGTGGAAGGCCACCTGATACGTTTGACCCAAGTTAAACAATTTAAAGGCAATGCAACCAAATACTAATTGAGTGTATGTAAACTTCTGACCCACTGGGAATGTGATGAAAGAAATAAAATATTAAATAAATCACTCTCTATTATTCTGACATTTCCTATTCTTAAAATAAAGTGGTGATCCTAACTGACCTAAGACAGAGAATGTTTACTCGGATTAAATGTCAGGAATTGTGAAAAACTGAGTTTAATTGTTTATATAGGTATATGTAAACTTCCGACTTCAACTGTATCTGGCCTTGAATGTTAGGTTATTGCACCGGCTGAAAGGTGAATTTGTCTCCCAGTGTCTGTAGGAAAGCAGAAGGAACCAGGTTTTCCTGGTTTTGCCTGTGCCTAGCTCTATTCCCTATCTTTTCATCAACAACAACAAAAAACTCCCTCGTCCTTGCCGATGAAGAGCATATCCATAACATGATGCAGCCATAGCCATGCTTGAAAATATAGAGAGTAGTACTCAGTGGTGTGTTGTATTGGATTTGCCCCAAACATAATGCTTTGTATTCAGGACAAAACATAATGCTTCATTTCTTTGCCACATTTTTTGCAGTATTATGTTATTGCCTTATTACAAACGGATGCATGTTATGCATATTTGTTTTCTATACAGACTTCACTCTTTTCGCTCTGTCAATTAGGTTAGTATTGTGGAGTAACTACTATGGTGTTGATCCACCCTCAATTTTCTTCCATCACAGCCGTTAAACGGTTTTAAAATCACCATTGGGCTCATGGTGAAATCCCTGAGCGGTTTCCTTCCTATCCGGCAGCTGAGTTAGGAAGGACGCTTGTATCTTTGTAGTGACTGGGTGTATTGGTACACCAGCCAAAGCATAATTAATAACTTGACCATGCTCTTAGGGATATTCAATGTCTGCATTTTTTTCTACCCAACTATCAATAGGTGCTCTTTGTGAGGCATTGGAAAACCTCCCTGGTCTTTGTGGTTGAATCTGAGCTTGAAATACAATTATCAGTCGAGTAGTGAATGTGGCAACAGAGATGCGGTAATCATTCAAATGTCCATGCAACTTATTACATGACTTGTTAAGCAAATTCTTACTCCTGAACATATTTAGGCTTGCCATAACAAATGGGTTGAATACTTATTGACTTAAGACATTTCAGCTTTTAATTGTGTATTATTTTGTAAACATTTCTAAATTGTCAGTGGGTCCGTACCTGTCAATCCAACACCTCAGCATTGATTGTGTGTGTGCAGTGTCGACCAGTCTGTTTTTATTTTGCCATTTTGGCATTCATGTAAAAATGAATAACAATTTATTTAATAAAGTATACAAACATGGTCTCTTTTTTTGCTTAAGGCAGCTCCAAAATACAGGTGTTTCAGCCTAACTTGGTACTTTCTGTGGTGGAGTGTAGGGGTTGGTAATGTTCTCTAGTTGTGTTGTGATTGGCTCAGTGTTCTGTGACTTATGGGGACACTACGTCACTGCAAAATCTATGGGGAGAGCTTGAAAATTCAAGGCCCTCAAGGTCATTGGCCACGGATAAAGTTACATCAAATCACGTTATATCTGCTGTAGCTTTGATTGGACTGATCATGTTAACATCATACTTTCAAAATCTTAGCTAGCAAGCTAGACAAGCAGTCGTCATCATGAATCACGCCGACTAACTACTGGCAAATCCTTTTCAACCCTTGTCATATCAAGAGAAATTACAGATAAAACGTATTGGTGCTCATCGGCCATTGGACATTAACATTACACATGTTGGAAAACGCAAATTCAACAATGAGTGGTTTGGGAGGAATCAGTGCCTGCAAAGTAATCACTAGCCTGCTATTCAATGGAGTCTGAGTGTGGTCCAAGTCTATGTTTAAGGGTCTCTTTTCCAAGCTTAAAAGGATAAACATTAAACGGCGTGGGCTAGAAAAGTTTGAATACATCGGCCATGCTGTCAGCCACGTTCAAAACAACTGGGAAATCTCAGAATTAAGTGCGTTCAAGACAACTGGGAACTCTGGGGGGAAAAAACGAGCTCTGACTGGAAAAGTAAGTTTTGAACGGTCATCCAACTCGGAATTCCAAGTCGGGAACTTGGGCCATGATTCGTCCTGAGTTCCCAGTTGTCTTGAAGGCACCATACATCCACAGAATGCCAGACTTTGATGAAGTTTGATGACAAAATGTTCTTTATTTGTGCTGCATAAATGATTGAATAGGCCAGGTAGATATGTACACTGTAGCTAAGTAATAAGTGTATGTTGTGTAGTAAGCTGTTAGTAGCCCATATGTCTCACCCTAATAATTTGGTCCCTTTCCCCCTCATAACTTAGCCTATTGTTCTGAATTGGTGGTGCACATGTAGCCTATAGCCTGTTTTAGAGAAATGTAATCATTGAATATTGTAAGAGCTTTCATTGTTTGCTTATATGCCCCCTTTATTTATCCTACAGTTCTGAACTAGGCTGAATGAACAGCCCATGTTCTGAATTCTACATTTTAAAAGTGCTGAACAAATAGTTATATTGACTACGTCCTTCCTAGCTTGCCGGGGCGGCAGGGTAGCCTAGTGGTTAGAGCGTTGGACTAGTAACCGGAAGGTTGCAAGTTCAAATCCCCGAGCTTAAAAGGTACAAATCTGTCGTTCTGCCCCTGAACAGGCTAACCAACTGTTCCTAGGCCGTCATTGAAAAATAAGAATTTGTTCTTAACTGATTTGCCTAGTAAAATAAAATTTAAAAAATGTCTTACTCAAAATGATGAATTGCCTCTTATCCGCTTATGCCATAGTTTGTTCATCTCTATTGTCAGTAGAAACCACATTTGTTTAAGTAAGTCAGCCATATCGGCTATGCTATGTTTTTTTAAGGCAGTAAATGAGGCTATATGAACTGTTTCGCTGCCAGACAAGGCTCCGCTGATAGCCAGGTGTAGCAGTGGTAAGGATTCACTCCATTGTGCTGAATAGAAAGCTCTGCTGTTGGGACAGCTTTATGTAGTCCCTAACAGTATGTGGGCACTGTTTGTCACCATTATAGTGCAATTCATGTATTGTTTAGTGTTCTGTTGTGTAGTGGCTTTGCTGGCATGCATCTAAAACATTTTTTTGTTTTGGCCCACTAAGATTTACATGCTAAAATCGTCTATTGTGTGTGTGTGCTATTTTGCCTTATGGAATTTTGGGTGTGATAAAGAGTGTTGGCAAGACAGCAGAAACAGACAGTCAAACCACATACATCAGACCACTTATGAGAATGATTCAGTTCCCAGTAATTGGTGTGCAGGAAACGCCCAACTGACTCCAGATCCCTTTGCCTACCTGTCAGTCCCACACCTTAGCCTTTGTGCGGGTGTGAAATGCCTGGTGCATGTTTAAGGAGTCTCCCAGATGGGTTGTCGCCACTATTTCAACGTCATTTCCTGTCCTAGAAATGCAAGTTTAGGTTCCACCTCCTAAGAATGACGAAGGCTACTTATACATTTTCACGAATTGGGTGTGGGAATTTCCATGTGGAGTTGATAAACATGAACAAATAGGGCACAGACAGCTGTCAGTGTAGCTAGCTAGCATGCTAACCTTATCTAGCGAGCTAATGTTAATTAACTGTTGATTTTTTTATTATTACACCGTATTCAAAAGATTAACTAGCTGGCTCTATGGCTGGATCTGGAGCTAGATTTGTCATAAGCATTGATTTAGGGAAAATGTTTCCACAGATTGAAACCACTGGCCTATCTTTGCCATCTATTGTTATGTCCAAAGTTTGTCATCTTCCATAAATTGCAGACAAATCTGCCATACAAATAGTTTGAAAGAATAAGATGAAGCTCTGGTAATATGGATAACTGTTGAAAGATAGCTCATGCGTTTTTCTACATTGTAATGGACACTGGTTCTCACAGGGGAAGTGAAATGATAGGCTACAATGACTTTGCTCATGATCATGCAAGCAGCACATTACATTTGAATTTTCCCCACACTTTGTTGTGTTACAGCCTGAATATTTTTTTTTAATAAAATGTTTTAAAAAATGTCACTGCCCAACACACAAGACCCCATAATGTCAAAGTGAAATTATTTTTTCAAACTTTTTACAAATTAATTTAAAAAAAACTGAAATATCACATTTACGTAAGTATTCAGACACTTTACTCAGTACTTTGTTGAAGCACATTTGGCAGTGATTACAGCCTTCAGTCTTATTGGGTATGATGCTACAAGCTTGGCACACCTGTATTTGGGGAGTTTCTCCCATTCTTCTCTGCAGATCCTCTCAAGCTCCGTCAGGTTGGATGGGGAACGTCGCGGCACAGCTACTTTCAGGTCTCTCCAGAGATGCTCGGTCGGGTTCAAGTCCGGGCTCTGGCTGGGCCATTCACTGACATTCAGAGACTTGTCCCAAGCCACTCCTACGTTGTCTTGGCTGTGTGCTTAGGGTCATTGTCCTGTTGGAAGATGAACCTCAGTCTGAGGTCCTGAGAGCTCTGGAACAGGTTTCAAGGATCTCTCTGTACTTTGCTCTGTTCATCTTTCCCTCCATCCTGACTAGTCTCCCAGTCCCTGCCACTGAAAAACATCCCCACAGCATGATGCTGCCACCACCATGCTTCACTGTAGGGATGATGCCAGGTTTCCTACAGAAGTGAAGCTTGGCATTAAGGCCAAAGAGTTCAATCTTGGTTTCATAATACCAGATAATCTTGTTTCTCATGGTCTGAGAGTCCTTTAGGTGCCCTTTGGTAAACTCCAGTGGGCTGTCATGTGCCTTTTACTGAAGAGTGGCTTCTGTCTGGCCACTCTACCATAAAGGCCTGATTGGTGGAGTGCTGCAGAGATGATTGTCCTCATGGAAGGTTCTCCCATCTCCACAGAGGAACTCTGGAGCTCTGTCAGAGTGTCCATTGGGTTCTTGGTCACCTCCATGACCAAGGCCCTTCTACACTGATTGCTCAGTTTAGCTGGGCGGCCTGCTCTAGGAAGAGTCTTGGTGGTTCCAAACTTCTTCCATTAAAGAATGATTAAGGCCACTGTGTTCTTGGGGACCTTCAATGCTGCAGAAATGTTTTGGTACCCTTCCCCAGATCTGTGCCTCGACACAATCCTGTCTCGGGGGCCCTACGGACAATTCCTTTGACCTCACGGCTTGGTTTTTGCTCTGACATGCACTGTCAACACTGGGACCTTTATATAGACAGATGTGTGTCTTTCCAAATCATGTCCAATCAATTAAATTTAACACAGATGGACTCCAATCAAGTTGTGGAAACATCTCAAGGATGATCAATGGAAACAGAATGCACCTGAGCTCAATTTAGTCTCATAGCAAAGGCTCTGAATACTTATTTAAATATTACAGTACAGTTTATTCAAATATATTTCTGTTTTTGATTTTGAATAAAATTAGCAAAACAGTTTAAACCTGTTTTTACTTTAATTATGTGGTTTTGTGTGTAGATTGATGAAGAAGTACATGTATTTCATCCATTTTAGAAGGCTGTAATGTAACAACATATGGAAAAAGGGAAGGTGACTGAATACTTTCCGAATTTACTGTTTGTTGACAAATACAGGCTGAAAATAAATTGTCAGGATTTACTCTATACTACTACACTGAACAACAATATAAACACAAGTGTTGGACACATGTTTCATGAGCTGAAATAAAATATCCTAGTTTATTTCGCTCAAATTATGTGCACACATTTTCACACATTTATTACATCACTGTTCGCTACACTCGCGTTAACATCTGCTAACCATGTGTATGTGACAAATAAATTTGATTTGATTCTCCTTTGCCAAGATAATACATCCAACTGACAGCTGTGGCATATCAAGAAGCTGATTAAACAGCATGATCATTACACAGGTGCACATTGTGCTGGGGACAATATAAGGTCACTCTAAAATATGCAGTTTTGTCACACAACACACTGCCACAGATGTCTCAAGTTTCGAGGGAACTTGTAATTGACATACTGGCTGCAGGAAGGTCCACCAGAGCTGTTGCCAGAGAATTGAATGTTAATTTCTCTACCATAAGCCACCTCCATTGTTGTTTTAGAGAATTTGGCAGTACGTGCAGCCGGCCTCACAACCCTAGACCACGTGTATGGCGATGTGTGGGCAAGCGGTTTGCTGATGTCAACGTTGTGAACAGAGTGCCCCATGGTGGCGAGATCCTGAGGCCCATTGTTGTGCCATTCATCCGCCACCATCACCTAATGTTTCATCTTGATAATACACAGCCCCATGTTGCAAGGATCTGTACACAATTCCTGGAAGCTGAAAATGTCCCAGTTCTTCCATGGCCTGAAGACTCACCAGACATGTTATCCTTTGAGCGTGTTTGGGACGCTCTGGATCGACGTGTACGACAGCGTGTTCCAGTTCCCGCCGATATCCAGCAACTTCACACTGCCATTGAAGAGGAGTGGGACAACATTCCACAGGCCATAATCAACAGCCTGATCAACTCTATGCGAAGAAGATGTGTCACTCTGCATGAGGCAAATGGTGGTCACACCATAAACTGACAGGTTTTCTGATCCACGCCTCTACCTTTCTTGGGGTGATTGTGGAGGCCAGGTCATCTGATGCAACACTCCATCACTCTCCATCTTGGTAAAATAGCCCTTACACAGCCTGGAGGTGTGTTGGGTCATTGTCCTGTTGAAAAACAAATGATAGTCCCACTAAGTGCAAACCAGATAGGAAGGTGTATCGCTGCAGAATGTTGTGGTAGCCATGCTGGTTAAGTGTGCCTTGAACCCCCACACCATCACACCTCCTCCTTCATGCTTCATAGTGGGAACCACACATGCAGAGACTGGCGGTTGGAACCAAAAATCTCAAATTTGGACTCATCAAACCAAAGGACAGATTTCCACCAGTCTAATGTCCATTGCTCGTGTTTCTTGGCCCAAGTAAGTGTCTTCTTATTATTGGTGTTCTTTAGTGGTTTCTTTGCAGCAATTTGACCACAAAGGCTTTATTCATGGAGTATCCTCTGAACAGTTGATGTTGAGATGTGTCTGTTACTTGAACTCTGTAGAATTTATTTGAGGTGCAGTCAACTCTAATGAACTTATCTTCTGCAACAGAGGTAACTCTGGGTCTTCCTTTCCTGTGGCTGTCCTCATGAGAGCCAGTTTCATCATAGCGCTTGATGGTTATTGTGACTGCACTTGAAACTTTTAAAGTTCTTGAAATGTTCCATATTGACTGACCTTCATGTCTTAAAGTAATGATTGACTGCCGCTTCTCTTAGCTTATTTGAGCTGTTCTTGCCATAATACGTACTTAGCCCTATTTGGAAATAGACCATCTTCTGTATACACCCCTACCTTGTCACAACACAACTGATTGGCTCAAATGCATTAAGAAGGAAAGACTTTTAACAAAGCACACCTGTTAATTGAAATGTATTCCAGGTGACTACCTCACGAAGATGGTTGAGAGAATGCAAAGCTGTCAAGACAAAGGGTGGCTACTTTGAAGAATCTCAAATATAAAATATATTTGGATTTGTTAAACACTTTTTTGGTTACTACATATTTATTATATTTTTATTTCCCCTTTATTTAACCAGGTAAGCTAGTTGAGAACAAGTTCTCATTTACAACTGCGACCTGGCCAAGATAAAGCAATGCAGTGTGACCCAAACAACAACAACAACAGAGTTGCACATGGAATAAACAAACAGTCAATAATACAATAAAGTATATATAAAGTGTGTTCAAATTATAAGGATAAGGGATGTAAGGCAATAAATAAGCCATAGTGGAGAAATAATTACAAAGGACTGGAGGGATGATAGGCTGTCTGTCTGTCTCTGTCTGTACAACTAACAGGAAGCCTACTGCAATCTGAACTGTAGATACATGTGAGCACGAGGTGGTCGTCATCGGACCATCCCCCTGCGTGTCCACAGACGAGTCTGCACTCTAGCAAACCCTCCCACTTCAAACAACACTCTGGCAGTAATAGCACGGATCCCTCCTTCTGTCCCCACACGCAAATTCCATTTTCACACCGGCTGCCTACTCCAGGCATGGCTGACGGCTGTACCCAGTCATGGCACTGCGACATTACACCCTCGACTTCAACCTCTCAGCGCCAGGTAAATGACACACACCGTGGCTACGAACGGTTGCAGCAATACAGGACATGGGGGTCATAAGCTATCATTTCCCTTTGCGCATGTACTGTATGCTAGCTAACGTTAGCTAGCTAACTAATCGTTGTCAATACGCGCAGTCCAATATATACTAATCATACAATTATGATATGCACGATTAGTGCTTTTTTTCGCGGAGGACGTAGCAAATGACGTGCTGAGTAATATTGATCTCGTTAAATGTCGTCCGCTATCTTGATGGCATAATTCCAAATCAGACATTGCTGGTTGCCAGCAACATGACTGGCATGCGGGTAATATGACCTTTTGTGCAGTTGCTAGCTAGCTAGGTTAGCAAAGGCATCTCATCTGTCTGCGTGAATGGTTTTAATGGACAGGCAGGCTTTACTAGCTAACAAGTTAGCATATCAATGTTAGCATAACTTATTGATGAGGATACAGCCATTTCAAGTTGGTCACACTTTTAAAAAATTCATAAGGTCCCAGTGGCCAATTATCAGTCTGATATCTATAGTATATGCACTCACGGGAAAATAGCATCCAAGCAGAATTTTTGCCATTTATTTTTAGCATGTGCTTCTACACCTGCATTGCTTGCTGTTTGGGGTTTTAGCCTGGGTTTCTGTACAGCACTTTGAGATATCAGCTGATGTAAGAAGGGCTATATCAATGAATTTAATTTGTTGCTGCATAGCCAACTGTCTAACGTTAAGGTACACAGACAAGACATGAAGAACATAGTTATCTAGCTTGTTATTTGACATTTCTGGTGGTTGTTACAAGGTAGCTACAGTTTGTGTGCAGTAAGTGCAACCCTGTCCCTCCTTTAGCTAGCTAGATATCACCTTAACAGGCTTAATTTATTTACCATTTTTAATGGTGATTCTGTCTGAAACAGGAATTTCAAACATGGTGTATGGTGTTGTGTTAATTATTGTGTTGTCACTCTAGAAATGCCTCTCCCTTTTCTGTTCAGCAGACTGTCCAACGACTGTGCATGGGCTGCAGTCTATATTTCAAGAACAGGAAATGACAGAGACTGTCCATGACACTGAGGGACATGGATATCTTGCTACCTTCATTGGCAAGAATGGCAGGTAGGCACCAGTTCCATAAACATTATTATTAGTCATTATTTATGTCCTTACCAACATTTTGTAGAACGAATCTAATGTTCATGAATTAGGCCTAGTTTGTGTTCGCTTTTCAAAAACCCGAAGTGCTACATTAAAAACATAAAATATTTGTTTTTACATTTCAAATGTATCCTTTATTTAACTAGGCAAGTCAGTTAAGAACAAATTGTTATTTACAATGACGGCCTACCCAGCCAAACCTGGACGACGCTGGGCCAATTGTGTGCTGCCCTATGGGACTCTCAATCACGGCTGGTTGTGATACAGCCTTGATTTCGAACCAGGGACTGTAGTAATGCTTCTTGCACTGAGATGCCTTAGGCTCCCGAGTGGCTAGGGGTCTATCTTGAGGATAATAATAAGAACGAGTAATACAGCACATGAGACACAACACACTATGAAGACAGTCAGGCAAGACCGAGTCAGCAAGGTATGGTGCTTTAGGTACACTTTAAAAGCATCTACAGTAGGCACATCCATAGCACCCTTACATACTGTACAATACATTTTGTATTCATTAAGGATCCCCATTACCTGCTGCCAAGGCAACAGCTACTCTTCCTGAGGGTCCTCAGGTCACTACTCTACTACCACATATCTACAATACAAAATCCATTTGTGTTTGTTTGTGTGTGTTTGTCTCTTTACAGTCCCCTCTGTTCCATAAGAAAACAATCTGTTTTGTAAATCTGATTCTACTGCTTGCGTCAGTTACCTGATGTGGAATAGAGTTCCATGTAGCCATGGCTCTATATAGTGGTACTGTGCGCCTCCAATAGTCTGTTCTGCACTTAGGTATTCTGGTGGCATGTCTTGTGGGGTATGCATTGGTGTCTGAGCTGTGTTCTAGTAGTTTAAACAGACAGCTCGTTGCATTCAGCGTGTCATTGCTTCTTACAAAAACAAGTAGTGATGAAGCCAATCTCTCTACTTTGAGCCATGAGAGATTGACATGCATATTATTGTTAGCTCTGTGTACATTTTAAGGGTCAGCTGTGCTGCCTTGTTCTGAGCCAATTGAGCAAAGTCCTTCTTTGTGGCACCTGACCACACGACTGAACAGTAGTCCATGTACAACAAAACTAGGGCCTGTAGTAGAGGTCGACCGATTAGTCGGAATGGACGAATAATTAGGGCCGATTTCAAGTTTTCATAACAATCGGAAATCTGTATTTTTGGACACAGATTTGGATGATTTTGTTTTATTTTTTCATTTTTTTACACCTTTATTTAACAAGGCAAGTCAGTTAACACATTCTTACTTTCAATGACGGCCTAGGAATGGTGGGTTCTGCCTCGTTCAGAGGCAGAACGACCGATTTTTACCTTGTCAGCTCGGGGGATTCAATCTTGCAACCTTACAGTTAACTAGTCCAACACTAACTACTTGCCTCTCATTGCACTCCACGAGGAGACTGCCTGTTACGTGAATGCAGTAAGCCAAGGTAAGTTGCTAGCTAGCATTAAACTTATCTTATAAAAAACGTATCTTAATCACTAGTTAACTACACATGGTTGATGATATTACTAGTTTATCTAGCCTGTCCTGCGTTGCATATAATCGATGCGGTGCGTATCGTTGCTCCAATGTGTACCTAATCATAAACATCAATGCCTTTCTTAAAATCAATACACATAAGTATATATTTTTAAACCTGCATATTTGGCTAAAAGAAATCCAGGTTAGCAGGCAATATTAACCAGGTGAAATTGTCACTTCTCTTGCATTCATTGCACGCAGTCAATGTAGTGTATATGCAACAGTTTGGGCTGCCTAATTTGCCAAAATTTTACATAATTATGACATAACATTGAAGGTTGTGCAATGTAACAGAAATATTTAGACTTATGGATGCCACCCATTAGATAAAATACGGAACGGTTCCGTATTTCACTGAAAGAATAAACGTTTTGTTTTTTTGACCTAAGGCTCGTATTTCTGTGTTATTTTATAACTTTTCGAGATGATAGTTTCCGGATTCGACCATTTTGTGGAGTGATGGGTAACGCTGCTTCGAGGGTGGCTGTTGTCGATGTGTTCCTGGTTCGAGCCCAGGTAGGGGCGAGGAGAGGGACGGAAGCTATACTGTTACACTGGCAATACTAAAGTTCCTATAAGAACATCCAATAGTCAAAGGTTAATGAAATATAAATGGTATAGAGAAATAGTCCTATAATTCCTATAATAACTACAACCTAAAACTTCTTACCTGGGAATATACCTGGGAATATAAGACTCATGTTAAAAGTAACCACCAGCTTTCATATGTTATCATGTTCTGCGCAAGGAACTTAAACGTTAGCTTTCTTACATGGCACATATTGCACTTTTACTTTCTTCTCCAACACTTTGTTTTTGCATTATTTAAACCAAATTGAACACGTTTCATTATTTATTTGAGGCTAAATTGATTTTATTGATGTATTATATTAAGTTAAAATAAGTGTTCATTCAGTGTTGTAAATGCCTTTATTGGCCCCCAATAATCGGTACCGGCCTTTATTGACCCCCCCAATAATCGGTATCGGCCTTTATTGCCCCCCCAATAATCGGCGTCGGCCTTTATTGGCCGCCCAATAATCGGCGTCTGCCTTTATTGGCCCCCCCAATAATCGGTATCGGCGTTGAAAAATCATAATCGGCCGACCTCTAGCCTGTAGGACCTGCCTTGTTGATAGTGTTAAGGTAGATCAGCACTTTATTACAAAACTACTACAAAACTTATTGTATGACCTCTTATACACTATATTAGGCCCAGCCTTTGGAACTTTTGGTTTCGTTAGATATTGCTACTATAAGGTGATCACTACATCCGATGGATTTGGATACTGTTTTAAAGCAGATTTCTGTAGAATTAGTGACTATGTAATCAATACATGTTGATTTCATTCCTGTGCTGTTTTTTGGAAATACCCTGGTAGGTTGACTGATAACATTTGGTATCTATTAGGTTCCCCGTAGCATCAGCTACTCTTCCTGGGGTCTGTCAAATATGGAATAATACATAACATTATTAGTCAAGAGTGAAACGCATACATTTAAAACGTCACACACAGCCTACATATCAGTATATACATAAAATATCTAGGTCTAATGCATAGTACAGTGCAAATTACAATACAATAAATATAAAATGGCTGTCTCTTCAGTCGCCTTCGTGCGACCACTTTAAAATATATTTGATTTTTTATAGTGGTCCCATTGCTAATCTGAGTTACCGGGGGTGGCAGAGTTCCATGTAGTCATGGCTCTATTCTGGACCTGGGGACTGTGAAGAGACCTCTGGTTGCACGTGTTGTGCCGATTAGTGTCTGAACTGTGTGCCAACTGCTTGAACAGACAGTTCTGTACCTTCAACACATCAATAGTGATGCAGTCAAACTCTCCTCAACTTTGAGCCAGGAAAGACTGACATTTTCCCTCCGTGTACATAGAAGTGTAATACGTGCTTCTTGATGGGCACATGCCTATCCGTAACCGGAAGAAGCAGTTTCATAAATACCTCAGCGTCCGGATGTCCCTCGTTACACACATCGGACCAACAAATATTTTTCACATCTTCGACTTGGGTACAATTGCAAAACCTTTGTTCATTTATACACCATTTTAGGTCCAATCTTTGGGACTTAGTTTTTTTTCTTTCTAATTATGGCTATTATTACATTTACATTACATTTAAGTCATTTAGCAGACGCTCTTATCCAGAGCGACTTACAAATTGGTGCATTCACCTTATGACATCCAGTGGAACAGCCACTTTACAATAGTGCATCTAAATCTTTTAAGGGGGGTGAGAAGGATTACTTTATCCTATCCTAGGTATTCCTTAAAGAGGTGGGGTTTCAGGTGTCTCCGGAAGGTGGTGATTGACTCCGCTGTCCTGGCGTCGTGAGGGAGTGTGTTCCACCATTGGGGAGCCAGAGCAGCGAACAGTTTTGACTGGGCTGAACGGGAACTGTACTTCCTCAGTGGTAGGGAGGCGAGCAGGCCAGAGGTGGATGAACGCAGTGCCCTTGTTTGGGTGTAGGGCCTGATCAGAGCCTGGAGGTACTGAGGTGCCGTTCCCCTCACAGCTCCGTAGGCAAGCACCATGGTCTTGTAGCGGATGCGAGCTTCAACTGGAAGCCAGTGGAGAGAGCGGAGGAGCGGGGTGACGTGAGAGAACTTGGGAAGGTTGAACACCAGACGGGCTGCGGCGTTCTGGATGAGTTGTAGGGGTTTAATGGCACAGGCAGGGAGCCCAGCCAACAGCGAGTTGCAGTAATCCAGACGGGAGATGACAAGTGCCTGGATTAGGACCTGCGCCGCTTCCTGTGTGAGGCAGGGTCGTACTCTGCGGATGTTGTAGAGCATGAACCTACAAGAACGGGCCACCGCCTTAATGTTAGTTGAGAACGACAGGGTGTTGTCCAGGATCACGCCAAGGTTCTTAGCGCTCTGGGAGGAGGACACAATGGAGTTGTCAACCGTGATGGCGAGATCATGGAACGGGCAGTCCTTCCCCGGGAGGAAGAGCAGCTCCGTCTTGCCGAGGTTCAGCTTGAGGTGGTGATCCGTCATCCACACTGATATGTCTGCCAGACATGCAGAGATGCGATTCACCACCTGGTCATCAGAAGGAGGAAAGGAGAAGATTAATTGTGTGTCGTCTGCATAGCAATGATAGGAGAGACCATGTGAGGTTATGACAGAGCCAAGTGACTTGGTGTATAGCGAGAATAGGAGAGGGCCTAGAACAGAGCCCTGGGGGACACCAGTGGTGAGAGCGCGTGGTGAGGAGACAGATTCTCGCCACGCCACCTGGTAGGGCGACCTGTCAGGTAGGACGCAATCCAAGCGTGGGCCGCGCCGGAGATGCCCAACTCGGAGAGGGTGGAGAGGAGGATCTGATGGTTCACAGTATCGAAGGCAGCCGATAGGTCTAGAAGGATGAGAGCAGAGGAATTATATTATATTATCATCACTACATCTGATGGGTGTCCATACTGCTTTAGAGAAGATTTCTGCAACATTAGTAAAGATGTGATCAATACACGTGGATAATTTAGTTCCTGTTCTGTTTGTAACTACCCTGGTAGGTTGACTGATTCACACATAGTCCAAATACTGACATTTAGCACTGGTCTATAACAACTTCCTACGAGAATAGGCTTTAGGTGAGGCAGATGAACCTGTAGCCATATTGCTTCCGCATCATCTGACATGAGATCCTTGCTACCGTCAGTCTCTTAAGCAGTTCGCTATGTTGGAGATAATCCTGGAACCCCTGCGGTTAGGGTGAATCCCATCTCTATTAAAGAGTGTTGGTTGCTCTCACAGGAAGTCCAAATTGTCACTAAAGGAGACATTTCTGTTTTTGGAGAGCTTCAGGATCTCGTTTAGGGCAGCTACGCGGCTGTAACGCTCAGAATCCCTTATAGCATGGCAGTGGGCCAGAGATGACTGTTCTCTTCCCTGTGCAAAGAAGGGTGTTCAAGAGAATGTTGTCGTCCTTCTTCAGTTCCTCAGATTGCTGAAAGCATGAACCAGGGTGCAGGCACTGGTTACAGTTTGATGTTTCTTCTGGAGTGGGCAGCTTGATGAAAGCCAGTCAACATTTAGGTTGCCCAAAAAATATACCTCTCTGTTTATCACATACATTATCAAGCATTTCACACATATTATCCAGATACTGACTGTTAACACTTGGTGGTCTATAGCAGCTTCCCACAAGAATGGGCTTTAGGTGAGACAGGTGAGCCTGTAGCCATATTACTTCAACAGTATTTAACATGAGATCCTACCGAAGCTTAACACCGCCCCCCATTGACATTTCTGTCTTTTCTGTAGATGTTATAACTAGGGTTGCACATTTTGGGGAATATTCAGAGGTGGAAACCTTCCGTGGGAATTAACAGGAATATATGGGAAATAACGGAAATGTATGTACATTAATATAAATGGTATTAATGTGTTGATGTCTTTTGCATTGGATATATTTACCATTTCATATGGAGACCGAAACATAAACCTTTTACCTTAACATAAGTAGACATAATTGCAAATGATTAAATCCTTCCAATAGAAATCAAACTATTTAGTTACGAATGTAACTTTAATTAAATGAGTTGACTCTTCACATGGGATGATTTCACTGAACAACGAAAGGCAATATTGAATGATCCCCACTGAGCCATTGCATCTCCCAAAAACGTTTTCAACATACATCTGTAAAATGATAGTCCAGAAACTGAAGGTTTGGTTGTCTTCCTCTCAGGCTTCGGTGTCTTCTCCCTGGACCTCCTCAATGTCCACCTCTTGTACATCAGACTCCGAGGCCTCATCTTCACTATCACTTTTCAATCTGGTTGATGATGGCTCGCTGTCAGGCTCAAAAAGCCTCAAATTTGCCCGGATGGCCAACAATTTTTCAACCCTTGTATTGGTCAGCCTATTGCGTGCTGTGGTGTGTGTACCAGATCAATGTGGCGCTATATACAGGGAGTACCAGATCAATGTGGAGCTATATACAGGGAGTACCAGATCAATGTGGCGCTATATACAGGGAGTACCAGTACCAGATCAATGTGGCGCTATATACAGGGAGTACCAGTACCAGATCAATGTGGAGCTATATACAGGGAGTACCAGTACCAGATCAATATGGAGCTATATACAGGGAGTACCAGATCAATGTGGCGCTATATACAGGGAGTACCAGATCAATGTGGCGCTATATACAGGGAGTACCAGATCAATGTGGCGCTATATACAAGGAGTACCAGTACCAGATCAATGTGGCGCTATATACAGGGAGTACCAGTACCAGATCAATGTGGAGCTATATACAGGGAGTACCAGATCAATGTGGAGCTATATACAGGGAGTACCAGTACCAGATCAATGTGGAGCTACATACAGGGAGTACCAGTACCAGATCAATGTGGAGCTATATACAGGGAGTACCAGTACCAGATCAATGTGGAGCTATATACAGGAGTACCAGATCAATGTGGAGCTATATACAGGGAGTACCAGATCAATGTGGCGCTATATACAGGGAGTACCAGATCAATGTGGCGCTATATACAGGGAGTACCAGATCAATGTGGCGCTATATACAAGGAGTACCAGTACCAGATCAATGTGGCGCTATATACAGGGAGTACCAGTACCAGATCAATGTGGAGCTATATACAGGGAGTACCAGATCAATGTGGAGCTATATACAGGGAGTACCAGATCAATGTGGAGCTATATACAGGGAGTACCAGTACCAGATCAATGTGGAGCTATATACAGGGAGTACCAGTACCAGATCAATGTGGCGCTATATACAGGGAGTACCAGTACCAGATCAATGTGGAGCTATATACAGGGAGTACCAGTACCAGATCAATGTGGAGCTATATACAGGGAGTACCAGTACCAGATCAATGTGGAGCTACATACAGGGAGTACCAGATCAATGTGGAGCTATATACAGGGAGTACCAGTACCAGATCAATGTGGAGCTACATACAGGGAGTACCAGTACCAGATCAATGTGGAGCTACATACAGGGAGTACCAGTACCAGATCAATATGGAGCTACATACAGGGAGTACCAGTACCAGATCAATGTGGAGCTACATACAGGGAGTACCAGTACCAGATCAATATGGAGCTACATACAGGGAGTACCAGTACCAGATCAATGTGGAGCTACATACAGGGAGTACCAGATCAATGTGCAGAGGTACTTGAGGTTGATATGTACTGGAAGGCAGGGTAAAGTGACTAGGCAAATTATGTGTGTTTTGTCTTGTAAATGTGTGTGTATGTAGTGTTTGAATGTGTGAGGTTGTCAAGGTTTATGCGAAACAAATGTAGACAGAAGTTGCAAACACTGTAGCTAGCCCAAACACTAGCTTGTTCTTAACGGATTTGCCTAGTTAAATAAAGTTAAATTACATTTAAAACAATGCCCTGACTGGCTAATAAAACCCCAGGTGTGTTCCAGTGGTCAGACACCCTTTAGGAAGACCATTGTTTGGCCGGTTAAGTGTTTTATTGGTACCACAATGGCTCACGTTCAAATGAACGCTTAGCTCTTTAGTGGCTTTGTTTATCGGATGTAAGGGCTTTGGCGCTTGTTTTGTGTGTGTGTGGTGACTAGTAAACACTGGCGGTTGGCCATTGTGTGGGCCTAAGCCTGCAGGAATATACCCGCAGCAACACCACACATTTTGGGTAGAAATGCTGAACCTTTAGCTGCCCATTGGCTCTCCACAGAGCTTTCATAAAGCTTAGGTCAATAGGCCACAACCTGTCATGCCATGGCTCTCCTCATGAGCTTTGTGTTGAAGGAGAGCGAAGTGAGAGAGAAGTTATAGCCTAGATTCAATTCTATGTTTCTCTCAATTTAACTCTGTGCTTCTTTCTCTGTTTCTTTCTGTCTCTCTTTTCAGGTTGGTTATTCTGCGTGTGACCGCCCATGGCCTGCTTACCATTGATCTGCAGTGTTGTGAAGGAGATAACATTGTACAAGTAGAGAATGTAGGTGATGAGAGAAACTTGTCTTCACAATAGACCTGCTTGCATACATACATAAAACAATAACACAAATACAAAAAAAACAACAAAAGATCATATTTAACACACCTTCAGAATACCCTAAGTAAGAAATATTTCCATGAATTAGATTCAATTGGATGTGTTGCTGTGTTTCTCACATGCGCCGAATACGACTGTTGTGGACTTTACAGTGAAATGCTTGCTTACAAACCTTTCGAACATGTGGTCTCGTAGGCCTTTGGACTATTTGACATTTAGAATATTTTGCTTAATGTAGCATTAGAATATGCAAAATAACAAATAGTATTTGATTTTTCTCTCAGCTTTTGAATACACTGGAAGAGAAGCTGAGAAGTCTCCTACATGGAAACATTAAGAGGGTCAAGAGGTAAGCCTCGTGGTGGATGATCTTACAGTAGTGGCCTTGTGTGTTGACTATCTTGTGACTGGACACAAGCTGTAGTGTGAAACGATTACCCTATAACCCTCTGTCAATATCTCCATGATGGCATCATGAACATATGTACCATGTCCCACCTTCCCCAGGCTCCCAGCTCTGACACGAGGTGCAGCTGTTGATCGATACTGGCCCACAGCAGACGGCAGACTGGTGGAGTATGACATAGATCGGGTTGTATACGATGAGGACTCTGCATACCAGAACATAAAGATCATGCACTCACAGCAGTTTGGCAATATCCTGATCCTCAATGGGGATGTTAGTAAGTAAAATACAGCATTCCTACAGGCCTTCATTTTAGATAATATTGCTATGAATTATTCCTCACCTGCTGGTACTGTATATTGTAGTAATTATGTTATTTACTTTACTTATTTAGGTCACTTGTTGTTCAACTTATTTTTCACTTCTGAAAACTGAATCTAATAAGATGAACATTTGGCTGAGTTGCAGTCACGGCATGTGGCTTACTTATCTAATGATAATGTAATATGATTATATAGCAGGTCTGTCACAGTGAAGGGGCCTACTGTAATGTGATTATATAGCAGGTCTGTCACAGTGAAGGGGCCTACTGTAATGTGATTATATAGCAGGTCTGTCAGAGTGAAGGGGCCTACTGTAATGTGATTATATGACAGATCTGTCAGAATGAAGGGGCCTACTGTAATGTGATTATATGACAGATCTGTCAGAATGAAGGGGCCTACTGTAATGTGATTATATGGCAGATCTGTGAGAGTGAAGGGGCCTACTGTAATGTGATTATATTACAGATCTGTGAGAGTGAATGGGCCTACTGTAATGTGATTATATAGCAGGTCTGTCACAGTGAAGGGGCCTACTGTAATGTGATTATATGACAGATCTGTCAGAATGAAGGGGCCTACTGTAATGTGATTATATGGCAGATCTGTGAGAGTGAAGGGGCCTACTGTAATGTGATTATATGACAGATCTGTCAGAATGAAGGGGCCTACTGTAATGTGATTATATGGCAGATCTGTGAGAGTGAAGGGGCCTACTGTAATGTGATTATATTACAGATCT
The DNA here is from genome assembly GCF_023373465.1 of Oncorhynchus keta. Taxonomy (NCBI): domain Eukaryota; kingdom Metazoa; phylum Chordata; class Actinopteri; order Salmoniformes; family Salmonidae; genus Oncorhynchus; species Oncorhynchus keta. The sequence goes on along the minus strand of NC_068426.1, from coordinate 15,477,621 downwards.
GTGAGTGAATGGGCCTACTGTAATGTGATTATATAGCAGATCTGTCACAGTGAATGGGCCTACTGTAATGTGATTATATAGCAGGTCTGTCAGAGTGAAGGGGCCTACTGTAATGTGATTATATGACAGATCTGTCAGAGTGAAGGGGCCTACTGTAATGTGATTATATAGCAGGTCTGTCACAGTGAAGGGGCCTACTGTAATGTGATTATATGACAGATCTGTCAGAATGAAGGGGCCTACTGTAATGTGATTATATGGCAGGTCTGTCACAGTGAAGGGGCCTACTGTAATGTGATTATATGGCAGATCTGTGAGAGTGAAGGGCCTACTGTAATGTGATTATATGACAGATCTGTGAGAGTGAATGGGCCTACTGTAATGTGATTATATAGCAGATCTGTGAGAGTGAAGGGGCCTACTGTAATGTGATTATATGACAGATCTGTGAGAGTGAATGGGCCTACTGTAATGTGATTATATGACAGATCTGTGAGAGTGAATGGGCCTACTGTAATGTGATTATATTACAGATCTGTGAGAGTGAATGGGCCTACTGTAATGTGATTATATAGCAGGTCTGTCACAGTGAAGGGGCCTACTGTAATGTGATTATATGACAGGTCTGTCACAGTGAAGGGGCCTACTGTAATGTGATTATATGACAGATCTGTCAGAGTGAAGGGGCCTACTGTAATGTGATTATATGACAGATCTGTCAGAATGAAGGGGCCTACTGTAATGTGATTATATGGCAGATCTGTGAGAGTGAAGGGGCCTACTGTAATGTGATTATATTACAGATCTGTGAGTGAATGGGCCTACTGTAATGTGATTATATAGCAGATCTGTCACAGTGAATGGGCCTACTGTAATGTGATTATATAGCAGGTCTGTCAGAGTGAAGGGGCCTACTGTAATGTGATTATATGACAGATCTGTCAGAGTGAAGGGGCCTACTGTAATGTGATTATATAGCAGGTCTGTCACAGTGAAGGGGCCTACTGTAATGTGATTATATGACAGATCTGTCAGAATGAAGGGGCCTACTGTAATGTGATTATATGGCAGGTCTGTCACAGTGAAGGGGCCTACTGTAATGTGATTATATGGCAGATCTGTGAGAGTGAAGGGGCCTACTGTAATGTGATTATATGGCAGATCTGTGAGAGTGAATGGGCCTACTGTAATGTGATTATATAGCAGATCTGTGAGAGTGAAGGGGCCTACTGTAATGTGATTATATGACAGATCTGTGAGAGTGAATGGGCCTACTGTAATGTGATTATATGACAGATCTGTGAGAGTGAATGGGCCTACTGTAATGTGATTATATGACAGATCTGGCAGAGAGTGACCTGCCCTACACCCAGGCCATCATGGGCAGAGGTCAAGAGAACTATGCAGGGAAGGAGGTGCTGATCTTAGGAGGCGGCGATGGAGGAATCCTCGCAGAGGCCGTCAAACTCAAGCCAAAGATGATCACCATGGTGGAGATATCCTTTCAGGACCCTGCTTTTCACTTCGCTCTGTGCTCAGTTAACATATTGCTTCAGGGATTTGCACCAGCATAATATTTTAACACTGACCTCTTATGAGCATTTGTTTTGAGACTTTGCCGGGTAGGATTATCTGGTCTGTCATCTGTCTTCCCCTGTGCCTGGTTTATAATGCCTTGACAAAGTGTTTACATCGACCAAATGGTGATTGATGGGTGTAGAACACACATGAGGAAGGCATGTGGAAGTGTTCTGGACAACCTGAAGGGAGAATGCTACCAGGTGAGCAGGACAGTGCTATCCACTGCACCTCTCCTTAGTTGAGATGGAAAGTTTTTCATTTGCCCACTGCTCTGAATAGATTTGCTCTGCTCTCTGTAGTCTTGTATGTTACTACATGGGGTTTCCATAACGACATTTCCCTGAACCCCCTCCGTCTGTTTCATCTGTTCTTGTCTCATTCCAGGTGTTGGTAGAGGACTGCGTTCCTGTTCTTAAAAAGTATGTTGAGGAAGGGAAGACGTTTGATTACGTCATCAATGACCTCACAGCGGTCCCCATCTCCACAGCGCCGGAGGAGGGTGAGTGACATGCTTTCTCATGGGGTCTTCTTGGACATTCTGTTCTAACGGTGTATGCAATGATGAATACTGGTAGGGCTCTTGTAAAGACGCACCGCCTTGTACCACATTGCAAAGAATCTGATTTTAGGATGTGGATAGTGTAATCTTAACCGGTTTCGTGGATCGGGGCTTGTATGAAACACTTGCATGATTGGTTGAACGATGGTTTACTCTGTCTCAGACTCTACATGGGAGTTCCTACAGCTTATCTTGGATCTCTCAATAAAAGTACTGCGTCCTACTGGGAAGTACTTCACACAGGTGAGACCCATATTCACTGAGTGCTTCATACAGTCACCCCACCCTTGTGTGGAATTCAGCTCATATTGAGATCACCATCCCTAACTTATATGAGATCACATGATTAACTTATATGTCTGTCCCGTATATCTTTGTTCATGAGAGACAAGTTTGTCCTCGTGTGATGTTTTATTTTTTATTTTTTTAAAAATTTTTGTCCCCTAATTGCTGTCTGGTCCATGTTTTAACTCTGTGTCATCAGGGTAATAGTGCCAATCTGACTGAGACACTGGCTCTTTATGAGGAGCAGCTGGGAAGGCTCTCATGTCCTGTAGACTTCTCCAAGGAGGTGGTGTGTGTGCCCTCTTATATGGAACTGTATCCTTCAAGAAAAGAGTCTTGCACTTAAGAGTCTTGGTTACTTGTTGTTTACATGGCATGTTCCTTAATGAGCTGACTCAGGTGGGTTTTCTACACCGTTTGGAAGAAGTAAAGAGCCCCCCCCGGTCTCATCCATACGCTGCCTGCCGGAATGTGAAAACTGTCCACCCCCCCATTGTCCGCCTTCGCACTGAGGGGAGAGATTACCCCCCCCATTTCTACTCACACTGTTTTATTATCCTTCCATGTCCAACTCTCTTAAACCCTTTTTACATCTTAGTTGTATCATTTTATGTCCAAACTTACAAGAGATTGTATTTCTGTTAGTTGGATATTTTGAATTGGGCTGTTGTTTTTGTGTGTGCCCTCCAGGGAGAGCTGTGGGGCTGACCGTGTAGGGCTGCTGCCACTGGTCTAGGGTTTAGACTTCTCTGACTGTAGCCTGGTTCCAGAACTGTCTAGGGTTTAGACTTCTCTGACTGTAGCCTGGTTCCAGGACTGTCTAGGGTTTAGACTTCTCTGACTGTAGCCTGGTTCCAGGACTGTCTAGGGTTTAGACTTCTGACTATAGCCTGGTTCCAGAACTGTCTAGGTTTTAGACGTCTCTGACTGTAGCCTGGTTCCAGAACTGTCTAGGGTTTAGACTTCTGACTGTAGCCTGGTTCCAGACCTGTCTAGGGATTATACTTCTGACTATAGCCTGGTTCCAGACCTGTCTAGGGTTTAGACGTATCTGACTGTAGCCTGGTTCCAGAACTGTCTAGGGTTTATACTTCTGACTATAGCCTGGTTCCAGACCTGTCTAGGGTTTAGACTTCTGACTGTAGCCTGGTTCCAGACCTGTCTAGGGTTTAGACTTCTCTGACTGTAGCCTGGTTCCAGGACTGTCTAGGGTTTAGACTTCTCTGACTGTAGCCTGGTTCCAGACCTGTCTAGGGATTATACTTCTGACTATAGCCTGGTTCCAGACCTGTCTAGGGTTTAGACTTCTCTGACTGTTGTGTAGTTGTCATGCCATACAGGTTACATGTTTTATACATGGCAGGGCAACAATTCTCAGAGGAGTTAGCTAAATACCATATAGGTCTGGGACCAGGCTATAGTCAGAGGTCTAAAGCCTAGACAGATCTGGGACCAGTATTTAAACACTCTTGGTACACCTGCCCCTTCAGGGTGTTGTTACTTTTCAAATTTGACTTAAAACAGCACCATCATACAATAAATAGGCTTTTGGGTTCTGATTGTGTGATAGGATATGTGCTCGCCATAGTTTCTAATGAATGTCTGTCTGTGCATTTGACTGTTTTTCTTCTTTTGTTGTAGCTAACTGGCTTGAGTGTGATTTGATTCCCAGTCCTTTCCAAGTGTGACCCTGGCCATTGAAGCTGAAGTGTCCAAATGTGTTTTTAAAAGGGAAAAAGGTTTCTTGCTTGTACTGCTTTAATGTGTTTTTCATTATTTAGCACCTTTTTAGTTTCTCCTGCTGGATCTTATTTTACATATTCAGTTTAGAATTTTTCTCTATGTTTGTTTGGTGCATGTGCTGGAAATGTAAATATTTGTATTGAATGTAGCTTCCCATATACACAGTGCAACTTCATGCCTTTGATCAATATTGTGGTGCGTTGTTAAATGTATTTATTTGATATTATTTCACCAAATGCTGTTTTATCCAAAATACCTTTTTGTTCAGCAGTGACTACCTGCTATTAAAAATGAGTTGGAGAAGAAAATGTTTTTCTTTTGCTTGATTCAGAGGAGTATATATATCAGATATCTTAGCTAGCAGTCACAACTGACAGACAATTTGGGTGTTTCTACTGAAAGTACAGAATCATACCAATGCAAACTCAATACAGATTTTCTTGCATTTCCTTTTGTAATTCATTCTACCATGTGCAATGTTGATTTCAATAAACCTTCCCCTTTGTTAACACGAACTTCAATCATTTGATTACCCTGCTTCTGATGTGCACGGACGCTGTAACAATGTGTCCTTAGTTCTTTATTCAAGGTGTAGAGAACCCATCAAGTCATCTACCAACCACATGATGTACTCCTATGTTGTAGCATAGACACTCTTAACCCTAATTGCTCCTCTAAGTCATTCTGGATAAGTGTCTTGCTCAAGGGCACATCGGCAGATGTTTCACCTGGTCAGCTCAGGGATTTGAACCAGCAACCTTTTTGTTACTGGCCCAATGCTCTTCACCACTAAGCTACCTGCTGAATGTGCTGATCAAGCTGCTGAAATGACACCTGGAGCAACGCTTGTATTCTGGGATGCTGCTGTATACACCTAATAACATTGCAATTTTAATTGGGATCATAACCCCAGCACACATACCTGTGTGTGTCGTCACTACCCTTTCCTCTGTTTTAACTAGTCGCCCCACCTTTCCTCCATCGGTCCCCTAGTCGGTCTTCTGTGGGCTCATGAATAAAGCATTTGACATGGTTCAATTTGAATTGGGAGTTTTTAGCATTTTGTACTGTTTGTGTTTCTGTGTAGAGCCTGAATGACCAATTCTCAGGTAACATCATTTTGGAAGAGGACACCGCTGGATAAGTCTCGCCAAGAAAGTAAACATCACGTTGCCAAGACTTTTGGGAGAAAATTGTACATGTCCACTGTCATTCACCATCATTAGCCCTTCTGATGTGGGCTTTCTGCCGGTGATGAACTGCCTCAATACAGAACCAATCAAAAGTTTGAACACAACTACTCATTCAAGGTTTTTTTTTTTTTAACGATTTTATATATTGTATAATAATAGAGAATACATAAAAATGATGAAATAACACATTTGGAATCATGTAGTAACCAAAAAAGTTTTAAACAAATCAAAATATATTTTGTATTTCAGATTCTTCAAAGTAGCCACCCTTTACCTTGACAGCTTTGCACACTCTTGGCATTCTCTCAACCAGCTTCACCTGGAATGCTTCCAACAGTCTTGAAGGAGTTTCCACATTCTGAGCACTTGTTGGCTGCTTTTCCTTCACTCTGGTCCAAATTATCTCAATTGGGTTGAGGCCAGGTGATCTGATGCAGCACTCAATCACTCTCCTTGGTCAAATAGCCCCTCCACAGCCTGGAGGTGTATTTTGAATATTTAAAAAAATATGTATTTTATTTTATGGATGTGATATTTAACAAGATATAATTTATCACATACTTTTCATTATTGGAGATGGGATATAGAACTCCTGTGATAATGTAGTAATGTGTGTGTCAATTAACTGAAGAGGGGTGTCATAAGGGTTGAACTAACCACATCAGGGGGCCTGAACAAGAACATTTTGGATGCCCCCCTCATGGTGGTGGAGAGTGTGTTTTTAAAAATATTTTTTTTAAAGGTAACTTCATGCAATTCTACACATTTTGCCATGGAGCAGAAAGAAACATTTGCAGTTTTATAGTTTATTTCCTGCAATTCTACACATTTTGTCTTTGGACTGAGTTTTATAGCACATTTGTTGCTATTCTAGAAGTTTTTTTTTACGGGGCTGTGAGAAAATGTTGCTAATTTATTGCTATTCTATATATATGCTATCTGATCAGGGCTCTAGCCTTTTTGGGCCCTAAGTAATGGCACTGCTGTCTGTCACTACCACCTGTTTCCACTTCCATCCACTCCATTCATCCTTTTGGACACGGATATCTGATCCACATACACGGAACAAAAATATAAATGCAACATGTAAAGTGTTGGTTTCATGAGATGAAATATAAGATCTCAGAAATGTTGTGCAGAAATCTGTTTACATCTCTGTTAGTGAGCATTTCTCCTTTGCCAAGATAATCTATCCACCTGACAGGTGTGGCATAATCAATAAGCTGATTAAACCGCATGATCATTACACAGGTGCACCTTGTGCTGGGGACAATAAAAGGCCAAATGTGCAGTTTTTCACACAACACACTACCACAAATGCCTCAAGTTTTGAGGGAGAGTGCAATTGGCATGCTGACTGCAGGAATGTCCATCAGAGTTGTTGTCAGAGAATTGAATGTTAATTTCTCCACCATAATCTGCCTCCTATGTCGTTTTAGAGAATTTGGCAGTACGTCCAACTAGCCTCATAACCACAGACTACGTGCATGGCATCGTGTGGGTGAGCGGTTTTCTGATGTCAACGTTGTGAACAGAGTGCCCCATGGTGGCGATGGGGCTGGGGTATGGACAGGCATAAGGTACGGACAACGAACACAATTACATTTATCGATGGCAATTTGAATGCACAGAGATACCGTGACAAGATCCTGAGGGTCATTGTTGTGCCATTCATCCGCAATCATCACCTCATGTTTCAGCATGATAATGCACGGCCCCATGTCGCAAGGATCTGTACACAATTCCTGGAATTTGAAAATGTCCTAGTTTGTCCATGGCCTGCATACTCACAAAACATGTCAATATTTGAGCATGTTTGGGATGCTCCGGATTGACATGTACGACAGTGTTCCAGTTCCCGCCAAAATCCAGCAACTTCGCACAGCCATTGAAGAGGAGTGGGACAACATTCCACAGGCCACAATTAACAGCCAGATCTACTCTATGTGAAGGAGATGTGTTGCGCTGCTTGAGGCAAATGGTGAACAGACCAGATACTTCTGATCCACGCCCCTACCTTTTTATTAAGGTATCTGTGACCAACAGATCAAATCAAAGTTTAACCAATAGTGCAAAAAAGGTATTAGGTGAACAATATGTAAGTAAAGAAATAAAAACAACAGTAGCGAGGCTATAAAAGTAGTGAGGGTATATACAGACACCGGTTAGTCAGGCTGATTGAGGTAGTATGTACATGTAGATATGGTTAAAGTGACTGCATATATGATGGACAGAGAGTAGCAGTATCGTAAAAGAGGGGGTGGCGGGACACAATGCAGATAGCCTGGTTAGCCAATGTGCTGGAGCACTGGTTGGTCGGGACAATTGAGGTAGTGTGTACATGAGTGTATAGTTATAGTGACTATGCATATATGATAAACATAGAGTAGCAGCAGCGTAAAAGAGGGGTTGGTGGGGGGAGACACAATGCAAGTAGTCCGGCAAGACATTTGATTACCTGTTCAGGAGTCTTTTGGCTTGGGGGTAAAAACTGTTGAGAGGCCTTTTTTGTCCTAGACTTGGCACTCCGGTACTGCTTGCCATGCGGTAGTAGAGAGAACAGTCTGTGGCTGGGGTCTTTGACAATTTTTAGGGCCTTCCTCTTACACCGCCTGGTGTAGAGGTCCTGGATGGCAGGCAGCTTAGCCCCAGTGATGTACTGGGCTGTACGCACCACACTCTGTGGTGCCTTGCGGTCAGAGGCTGAGCAATTGCCATACCAGGCAGTGATGCTCTCGATGTTGGCAGCTGTAGAACCTTTTGAGGATCTCAAGACCCATGCTAAATCGTTTTAGTTTCCTGAGGGGGAATAGGCTTTGTCGTGCCCTCTTCATGACCATCTTGGTGTGTTTGGACCATTCTAATTTATTGGTGATGTGGACACCAAGGAACAGATGCATATCTGTATTCCCAGTCATGTAAAATCCATAGATTAGGGTCTAATGAATTTATTGATTTTATGATTTCTTTATTTGAACTGTAACTCAGCAAAATCTTTGAAATTGTTGTGTGTTACATTTATATTTTTGCTTCAGTATAGATATACATTTTTTTTTAAATGTTCCACAGATTCCATTCATTTATTGCTCCCTACATTTTCATGAATGTTTTCCTCCATGAATGCGCTGCATTATATACAGGACAATGGCACCATTCGACATGTACATGACAGAGCTGTACTGCAGTGTGTTGCAGCACTTTCTAACCTGCCTGTTTATATTATTATCACTATGGTAATGATGTGTCACTGAAGGAGTGCCCAAGTGTTTCTGTTTCCCTTTTTAATACGTAAATGAATACCACTGTTCCCCTTCATTATAGGTAACAGGATACCACTGTTCCCCTTCCTTATAGGGAACAGGATACCACTGTTCCCCTTCATTATAGGTAACAGAATACAATAAACTATGTCAGGGAAGTCATACAGTACACCCACTCACATTTTATCAAATGCGCTTATTCGAAGCAACTTACAGTAGTTAGCGCATGCATTTTTCATACTGGTTCCCCGTGGTAATCAAACTCACGACCCTGGTGTTGCAAGCACCATATGCTCTACCTGCCTACCTTTCATCTCTCTATTATCTTCATCCTTGACATACTGTAATCATCAAGAAAAATGTTTGTGGTCTGTCCTGGTTAAATAAAGAAGTTAAAGCCTGATAGCAGAAGTGGATAGCAGAATGCCTTTCCCAGCACCTCTGTTCTCTTTGTTTGGTCTCAATAAACAGGTGTGGTGACTTTGTGCTCTACTTGAGAGGCACAGAATTCCTGAATTCGAGGACCGGTGATAACATTAAGAAAAGTACAAAGGTGCATTCAAGTGCACACGGGCACAAACACACGCAACATGGGCTATTGTTATGTCAGGGGGGGATAGGTTCAGAGTTGGGACTGGATCACATATATCACACATAATAACCCACATTACAGTTTATGATGAGTTTTACATTACAGTTGCTGGTGCACAGTACAGTTGTGAGGTATCCCTGCTACTCACAAAGTCGTGAGGTATTCATGCTATTCACAAAGTCGTAAGGTATCCCTGCTATTCACAAAGTTGTGAGGTATTCATGCTATTCACAAAGTTGTGAGGTATTCATGCTATTCACAAAGTTGTGAGTTATTCATGCTATTCACAAAGTTGTGAGGTATTCATGCTATTCACAAAGTTGTGAGGTATTCCTGATATTCACAAAGTTGTGAGGTATTCATGCTATTCACAAAGTCGTAAGGTATTCCTGGTATTCACAAAGTCGTAAGGTATTCATGCTATTCACAAAGTCGTAAGGTATTCCTGGTATTCACAAAGTCGTAAGGTATTCATGCTATTCACAAAGTCGTAAGGTATTCCTGATATTCACAAAGTCGTAAGGTATTCCTGGTATTCACAAAGTCGTAAGGTATTCCTGATATTCACAAAGTCGTAAGGTATTCATGCTATTCACAAAGTCGTAAGGTATTCATGCTATTCACAAAGTCGTAAGGTATTCCTGATATTCACAAAGTCGTAAGGTATTCCTGATATTCACAAAGTCGTAAGGTATTCCTGATATTCACAAAGTCGTAAGGTATTCCTGATATTCACAAAGTCGTAAGGTATTCATGCTATTCACAAAGTCGTAAGGTATTCCTGATATTCACAAAGTCGTAAGGTATTCCTGATATTCACAAAGTCGTAAGGTATTCCTGATATTCACAAAGTCGTAAGGTATTCATGCTATTCACAAAGTCGTAAGGTATTCATGCTATTCACAAAGTCGTAAGGTATTCCTGATATTCACAAAGTCGTAAGGTATTCCTGATATTCACAAAGTCGTAAGGTATTCCTGATATTCACAAAGTCGTAAGGTATTCCTGATATTCACAAAGTCGTAGGTATTCCTGATATTCACAAAGTCGTAAGGTATTCCTGATATTCACAAAGTCGTAAGGTATTCATGCTATTCACAAAGTCGTAAGGTATTCATGCTATTCACAAAGTCGTAAGGTATTCCTGATATTCACAAAGTTGTGAGTTATTCATGCTATTCACAAAGTTGTGAGGTATTCATGCTATTCACAAAGTTGTGAGGTATTCATGCTATTCACAAAGTTGTGAGTTATTCATGCTATTCACAAAGTTGTGAGGTATTCATGCTATTCACAAAGTTGTGAGGTATTCCTGATATTCACAAAGTTGTGAGGTATTCATGCTATTCACAAAGTCGTAAGGTATTCCTGGTATTCACAAAGTCGTAAGGTATTCATGCTATTCACAAAGTCGTAAGGTATTCCTGATATTCACAAAGTCGTAAGGTATTCCTGGTATTCACAAAGTCGTAAGGTATTCATGCTATTCACAAAGTCGTAAGGTATTCATGCTATTCACAAAGTCGTAAGGTATTCCTGATATTCACAAAGTCGTAAGGTATTCCTGATATTCACAAAGTCGTAAGGTATTCCTGATATTCACAAAGTCGTAAGGTATTCCTGATATTCACAAAGTCGTAAGGTATTCCTGATATTCACAAAGTCGTAAGGTATTCATGCTATTCACAAAGTCGTAAGGTATTCCTGATATTCACAAAGTCGTAAGGTATTCCTGATATTCACAAAGTCGTAAGGTATTCCTGATATTCACAAAGTCGTAAGGTATTCATGCTATTCACAAAGTCGTAAGGTATTCATGCTATTCACAAAGTCGTAAGGTATTCCTGATATTCACAAAGTCGTAAGGTATTCCTGATATTCACAAAGTCGTAAGGTATTCCTGATATTCACAAAGTCGTAAGGTATTCCTGATATTCACAAAGTCGTAAGGTATTCCTGATATTCACAAAGTCGTAAGGTATTCCTGATATTCACAAAGTCGTAAGGTATTCATGCTATTCACAAAGTCGTAAGGTATTCATGCTATTCACAAAGTCGTAAGGTATTCCTGATATTCACAAAGTCGTAAAATATTCCTGATATTCACAAAGTCGTAAGGTATTCATGCTATTCACAAAGTCGTAAGGTATTCATGCTATTCACAAAGTCGTAAGGTATTCATGCTATTCACAAAGTCGTAAGGTATTCCTGATATTCACAAAGTCGTAAGGTATTCATGCTATTCACAAACGGGGGAAATTCTGAGGATTTCCAAGGAAATTAACATGGTCTCTGTATAATTAATGTCTGAATGTTATGCCCTGCTTGCTGCTGTTTCTAACTCGACTGTGGCTCTGACGTTTTTAACATGTTAAGTTATCTCTCTAATGACTCTCTGGTGATAGCAGTGTAGCCTCTCTCTCCCTCACTCGTTGTGCAATGAACACTGGACACATCCTTTATCACAGCCAGACAGTTCAACAGTCGCCATGCTGTTTGAATTTACATGCACGAGCTACAAAATACATAGACATTAATGAATTTGTTTGTTTTGGGTAAGGTTGGTTGGGTTGGGTGAATCATTGGGTTATTAGTTACAGGTTTTGTTGACCTGAGTATTAAATGGATCATATTTTGGACAGCTCTCAACCGGTTGAAGAATTAGTAGAATACTGTAATATCTTAGAATTGTGCGTATACCCAAAACACAACCAGACACATGGTGATGATTTGAGACACAGTACAAACCGAATGCACAGGTGCTGCAGTTTGAAAATGAAGACATTTGAGTTGAGGGCAGGTGGGTAAAAAGTTTACCAACAGGTAGCAGCCTATGTCAGAGAACCACACAATGAAAGTCAGGACTGGAAACGGAACACAGGTGTGGCATGTGAGCAGAGAAAGACTATTGGTGAGTCAGAGGCGGGATCGCTCTCAGAACTTTGTCAAGCAGGTGCATAGTGTAACAGTAATGATGCAGGTCCAACTCAGAACATATCCTCCTCTGACGTAACCATAGCCCACTCATATGTTCAGCATCATAACTAGGACTCTTTCCAAGTCTTTATGCAACATTGGAAAGTGGAAACACACCTGACTGACTATTTGCAGCATTACCACAAAAATGGAAGAGGCAAGTGGAAGGGGGAGAAAGTAAGGAACTTGTCTGGCGGCTCTGCATTAAAGAGAAGAACTGGTTAATTAAAGAAAATTGTGATAAATAAAAAAGTATATCAGTTTAATTAAAGGACCAAAAAACTGACAGCTGTGTCATATAGATTGCAAAATAGTTGGTAAGAGATTTTCAATGTACCGATTCCATGGCACATGGTTTATGAACTGATACACAAAACAACGCCGTATTCAAAACATTGAGTTTTTCAATTAAATGTATTATACAAAATTCTTGCAACCATTAGAATGTTATATATATGGGGGATACAACCATCCCAGCTCTGCAGATTTTGCTGGAAAGAGACAGAATCATAAGATCATTTGTTTTGATACTGTCCATATGTAGCTTGTTTTTGGTTAACTCTGCAAATAGCACTGCTGGGTGTTTTGAAAAGTCATAGTCAATCAATAAATAACATTGTAATACTCTAAGCAAAAACATTTTTCTTTAATTTGAAATCTGTAGAAGCTATGTGGATAGAAAGGTTCGTAACTTTTCTGAAACATCAGAGCACAGTTGAAAAAAAATATGGCAAATAGAAAGGGTAGCTGAAGGCTGGGACTGGATGGTCTTCAGAAATAGATGGGAGGGGTTGAGGGTAGCTGAAGGCTGGGACCGGATGGTCTTCAGAAATAGATGGGAGGGGTTGAGGGTAGCTGAAGGCTGGGACTGGATGGTCTTCAGAAATAGATGGGAGGGGTTGAGGGTAGCTGAAGGCTGGGACTGGATGGTCTTCAGAAATAGATGGGAGGGGTTGAGGGTAGCTGAAGGCTGGGACTGGATGGTCTTCAGAAATAGATGGGAGGGGTTGAGGGGAGCTGAAGGCTGGGACTGGATGGTCTTCAGAGATAGATGGGAGGGGTTGAGGGTAGCTGAAGGCTGGGACTGGATGGTCTTCAGAAATAGATGGGAGGGGTTGAGGGTAGCTGAAGGCTGGGACTGGATGGTCTTCAGAAATAGATGGGAGGGGTTGAGGGGAACTGAAGGCTGGGACTGGATGGTCTTCAGAAATAGATGGGAGGGGTTGAGGGTAGCTGAAGGCTGGGACTGGATGGTCTTCAGAAATAGATGGGAGGGGTTGAGGGTAGCTGAAGGCTGGGACTGGATGGTCTTCAGAGATAGATGGGAGGGTTGAGGGGAACTGAAGGCTGGGACTGGATGGTCTTCAGAGATAGATGGGAGGGGTTGAGGGGAACTGAAGGCTGGGACTGGGTGGTCTTCAGAGATAGATGGGAGGGGTTGAGGGTAGCTGAAGGCTGGGACTGGATGGTCTTCAGAAATAGATGGGAGGGGTTGAGGGTAGCTGAAGGCTGGGACTGGATGGTCTTCAGAAATAGATGGGAGGGGTTGAGGGTAGCTGAAGGCTGGGACTGGATGGTCTTCAGAAATAGATGGGAGGGGTTGAGGGTAGCTGAAGGCTGGGACTGGATGGTCTTCAGAAATAGATGGGAGGGGTTGAGGGGAGCTGAAGGCTGGGACTGGATGGTCTTCAGAGATAGATGGGAGGGGTTGAGGGTAGCTGAAGGCTGGGACTGGATGGTCTTCAGAAATAGATGGGAGGGGTTGAGGGTAGCTGAAGGCTGGGACTGGATGGTCTTCAGAAATAGATGGGAGGGGTTGAGGGTAGCTGAAGGCTGGGACTGGATGGTCTTCAGAAATAGATGGGAGGGGTTGAGGGTAGCTGAAGGCTGGGACTGGATGGTCTTCAGAAATAGATGGGAGGGGTTGAGGGTAGCTGAAGGCTGGGACTGGATGGTCTTCAGAGATAGATGGGAGGGTTGAGGGGAACTGAAGGCTGGGACTGGATGGTCTTCAGAGATAGATGGGAGGGGTTGAGGGGAACTGAAGGCTGGGACTGGGTGGTCTTCAGAGATAGATGGGAGGGGTTGAGGGTAGCTGAAGGCTGGGACTGGATGGTCTTCAGAAATAGATGGGAGGGGTTGAGGGTAGCTGAAGGCTGGGACTGGATGGTCTTCAGAAATAGATGGGAGGGGTTGAGGGTAGCTGAAGGCTGGGACTGGATGGTCTTCAGAGATAGATGGGAGGGGTTGAGGGGAACTGAAGGCTGGGACTGGATGGTCTTCAGAGATAGATGGGAGGGGTTGAGGGTAGCTGAAGGCTGGGACTGGATGGTCTTTAGAGATAGATGGGAGGGTTTGAGGGGAACTGAAGGCTGGGACTGGATGGTCTTCAGAAATAGATGGGAGGGGTTGAGGGGAGCTGAAGGCTGGGACTGGATGGTCTTCAGAGATAGATGGGAGGGGTTGAGAAATGGGAGTAAAAACAAACAAAATATAACTCATAAAAAATATACTGTGTCTGTAAAATGTACAGTTGAAGTTGGAAGTTTACATACACTTAGGTTGGAGTACTCCACACATTTCTTGTTAACAAACTACTTTTTGCAAGTTGGTTAGGACATCTACTTTGTGCATGACACAAGTAATTTTTCCAACAATTGTTCACAGACAGATTATTTCACTTATAATTCACTGTATCACAATTCCAGTGTGTCAGAAGTTTACATACACTAAGTTGACTGTGCCTTTAAACAGCTTGGAAAATTCCAGAAAATTATGTCATAGCTTTAGATGCTTCTGATAGGCTAATTGACATAATTTGAATCCACTGGAGGTTTACCTGTGGATGTATTTCAAGGCCAACCTTCAAACTCAGTGACTCCTTGCTTAACATCATGGGACAAGCAAAAGAAATCAACCAAGACCTCAGAAAAATATGAATCCTTGGGAGCAGTTTTCAAACGTCTGAAGGTGCCACGTTCTGGAGGAAACGGGTACAAAGTATCTATATCCACAGTAAAACGAGTCCTATATCGACATAACCTGAAAGGCCACTCGGAAAAGAAGAAGCCACTGCTCCAAAACCGCCATAGAAAACCCTAGACTACGGATTGCAACTGCACATGGGGACAAAGATCATACTTTTTGGAGAAATGTCCTCTGATCTGATGAAACCAAAATAGAACTCTTTGGCCATAATGACCATCTTTATGTTTGGAGGAAAAAGGGGGATGATTGCAAGCCAAAGAACACCATCCCAACCGTGAAGCACGGGGTGGCAGCATCATGTTGTGGGGGTGCTTTGCTGCAGGAGGGACTGGAGCACTTCACAAAATATATGGCTTCATGAGGAAGGAAAATTATGTGGATATATTGAAGTAACATCTCAAGACATCAGTCAGGAAGTTAAAGCTTGGTCGCAAATGGGTCTTCCAGATGAACAATGACCCCAAGCATATCTCCAAAGTTGTGGCAAAATGGCTAAGGACAACAAAGTCAAAGGTATTGGAGGGGCCATCACAAAGCCCTGAATTTGTGGGCAGAACTGAAAAGGCGTGTGCGAGCAAGGAGGCATATAAACCTGATTCATTTCCACCAGGTCTGTCAGGAGAAATGTTGCCAAAATTCACCCAACTTATTGTGGGAAGCTTGTGGAAGACTACCCGAAACGTTTGACCCAAGTTCAACAATTTAAAGGCAGTGCTACTAAAATACTAATTGAGTGTATATAAACTTCTGACCCACTGGGAATGTGATGAAAGAAATAAAAGCTGAAATAAATCATTTTTCTACTATTATTCCAACATTTCATATTCATATAATTTTTACTAGGATTAAATGTCAGGAATTGTGAAAATCTGAGTTTAAATGTATTTGGCTAAGGTGTATGTAAACTTCCGACTTCAACTGTATATAGTATGTATAAACTGGAAGTAGAAACCTAAGTATTTTTGTCCATTAGTTTACTCCAATTAGGGGAGGGGTGGTAGGGTTGGGGGAAAATAATAAAGGAAAATATATTTGAAATATATATATATATATATATTTAAAATAATATATACTGTATATATATATATATATATATATATATATATATATATATATATATATATATATATATATATATATATATATGGGGATTGGAAATGATGCAGACAATTACATTGATAGAAGCCACAAGCTGAAAAGCTTCTAAATTCAACCCCCTGAAATGAAAAGAAAAGAAGACGCCTGACCGGTTTTGAGTTAGCTCCACACAATGGCAACACACTGAGCCATGGGCCACACCTCAATCCCCGGGCACCAGGCTAGACAAGTACAGCCCTTAGAACAACAGACACAGCTATGCTCTACCTTGTGACCCTGAAACCATCTGGGCCAAACAACTGACCTCCAAACAGATTAACCCTTAAGGTCGATTGACCTTAAAAAGACAGACACTGCAGAAAGCGTCTGGCCACTCCATTGGGTCTAACTCTTCATTACTTAATCCACTTATTTTCAACTCCATTAATATAGAAATATGATTAAATATCATATAATATTCAAGATTAACAGGCTAGCTAGTAACATGTGAGAACTGGATAAACTGTAGCCTAAAGCCAGATTCACTGAGCAGTTTACACCTGTAAACTTTGCACCTCTTACATTCCAGAAAATAATTATAAAAAAGCAAAAACAAAATGATAAAAAGTTGAAAAAGGTAAGGAGAGTGACAAGTCGAATGTGTTAATAAAAGAGGTTTTTAAGCCTTGTTGAATTTTCTTTCAGAAAAGTTTTGTGTCTCTTGGTCAGGTGCAGTCAATGACGAGAACAGTACATTTTTCAGAACTGGCTTTGACGTCTTAGGGGTGTGTCCCACATGTCACCTAATGATGGTGGGAAAGTCACAGGTAGTGTCTTCACGTTGGTTTAGAAGCCTGGACTATTTTTAGAGTAACGAAACATTTGCGCTTTTGTTTGTGCTGTATATTTGCTTATTTAAGGACCATTGTTGGTATTACGTCGGTCTGAGAGGGGAAGAACGATCCTAAACTTGATTTATTAAATTGATCTATCAGGGGGTCAGTGCTGAAAATGGTCTAAATCTATATTGTTGCATCGCTGATGAGAAATACATGTTTTCTGGAGATGAGGACAACCCCGACAAGGCGCCAGCTATGTGGTGTGGTGGAGTGCGCTGTGTCCGTATGCAGTGTTTCACCAGGTAAAACATATTCCTCACAGAATCTTTCTCTGTTGTTCAGGGCATAGACCTACTGTAGCCTACCTACGTATAGGCTACAGGTCCAGGCGGCCAATGATTTGAGATTGACCGTTACCATTGACATTGAGGGTGAATAGTTTTTCTGTTGTCTGTTATGGTTGCAATTTCTATTATTAAATGTGTAGATCAAAAATAATAGTATGTTGAGATAGATGATGCAACAGTGTTATTGGTCTATATAGATTATTTTACAGTGTTGTTATTGGTCTATATATATTATTTTACAGTGTTGTTATTGGTCTATATATATTATTTTACAGTGTTGTTATTGGTCTATATAGATTATTTTACAGTGTTGTTATTGGTCTATATAGATTATTTTACAGTGTTATTGGTCTATATATATTATTTTACAGTGTTGTTATTGGCCTATATATATTATTTTACAGTGTTATTGGTCTATATATATTATTTTACAGTGTTGTTATTGGTCTATATATATTATTTTACAGTGTTATTGGTCTATATATATTATTTTACAGTGTTGTTATTGGTCTATATATATTATTTTACAGTGTTGTTATTGGTCTATATAGATTATTTTACAGTGTTGTTATTGGTCTATATAGATTATTTTACAGTGTTATTGGTCTATATATATTATTTTACAGTGTTGTTATTGGTCTATATAGATTATTTTACAGTGTTATTGGTCTATATAGATTATTTTACAGTGTTGTTATTGGTCTATATATATTATTTTACAGTGTTGTTATTGGTCTATATATATTATTTTACAGTGTTGTTATTGGTCTATATAGATTATTTTACAGTGTTATTGGTCTATATAGATTATTTTACAGTGTTGTTATTGGTCTATATAGATTATTTTACAGTGTTGTTATTGGTCTATATAGATTATTTTACAGTGTTGTTATTGGTCTATATAGATTATTTTACAGTGTTGTTATTGGTCTATATAGATTATTTTACAGTGTTGTTATTGGTCTATATAGATTATTTTACAGTGTTGTTATTGGTCTATATAGATTATTTTACAGTGTTGTTATTGGTCTATATAGATTATTTTAAAGTGTTGTTATTGGTCTATATAGATTATTTTACAGTGTTGTTATTGGTCTATATATATTATTTTACAGTGTTGTTATTGGTCTATATAGATTATTTTACAGTGTTGTTATTGGTCTATATAGATTATTTTACAGTGTTATTGGTCTATATATATTATTTTACAGTGTTGTTATTGGTCTATATAGATTATTTTACAGTGTTATTGGTCTATATAGATTATTTTACAGTGTTATTGGTCTATATAGATTATTTTACAGTGTTGTTATTGGTCTATATAGATTATTTTACAGTGTTGTTATTGGTCTATATATATTATTTTACAGTGTTATTGGCCTATATAGATTATTTTACAGTGTTATTGGTCTATATAGATTATTTTACAGTGTTGTTATTGGCCTATATAGATTATTTTAAAGTGTTGTTATTGGTCTATATAGATTATTTTACAGTGTTGTTATTGGTCTATATAGATTATTTTACAGTGTTATTGGCCTATATAGATTATTTTACAGTGTTGTTATTGGCCTATATAGATTATTTTACAGTGTTGTTATTGGTCAATATAGATTATTTTACAGTGTTGTTATTGGTCAATGTCTATTATTTTACAGTGTTGTTATTGGCCTATATAGATTATTTTACAGTGTTGTTATTGGCCTATATAGATTATTTTACAGTGTTGTTATTGGCATATATAGATTATTTTACAGTGTTGTTATTGGTCAATGTATATTATTTCACAGTGTTGTTATTGGTCTATATAGATTATTTCACAGTGTTGTCATTGGCATATATAGATTATTTTACAGTGTTGTTATTGGTCAATGTATATTATTTCACAGTGTTGTTATTGGTCAATGTCTATTATTTTACAGTGTTGTTATTGGTCAATATAGATTATTTTACAGTGTTGTTATTGGTCAATATAGATTATTTTACAGTGTTGTTATTGGTCAATATAGATTATTTTACAGTGTTGTTATTTTTCAATATATGTTCTTGTAGCTAGGTCTATATGGTGTTCATGTTCTGATTTGACATTTGCAATACCACAGAAAATAGGAAGACAGCATGAACTAATCACATTTATACAATCTAATATGTACAAATAATAAACTATAGTAGCATTGTTGATTTGAACATACATCTCTGCCAGACTGTCAATATTATCCCACATAGGAATGATCAAACAGTGTCAGAATGTGTGTGTGTGTGGTTTCCAATTGATGTTTAAAAAAATCATCCAGTAGACATATTCTGCAGCTCTCCAGGTGAATGGACCAGAGTAATTGTAATATCGTTTCAGGACACAACTGATAGTGTAAGTTGAAGTGTGTCGGAACAGGCACTCAGTATTGTGTTTACTTTAGAGTCATGTACTCCATATTAGTGTTATGTAAGACAATAGCATTAACACATGGATGCTTCCCCTATTGTATCAAATTCCCATTTGTAACTGACACGCAGAAATAACAAAGAAATAACAAAGATATCAACACAGGTATTTAAAACAACATTTGTTTCTGAGGGATCAGAAGACACACCCAAAATATTTTATTCAGAGAAAAACATGTAGATTTTAATATTGATGTATATATTTTATCAATCAGACATCCGAGATGAGATCTTGACTGTTCTAATCGAGATTATGTATGGTGTCTGTGTGTTCCTCATACTGTAGAGAGGATGTATGGTGTCTGTGTGTTCCTTATACTGTAGAGAGGATGTATGGTGTCTGTGTGTTCCTCATACTGTAGAGAGGATGTATGGTGTCTGTGTGTTCCTCATACTGTAGAGAGGATGTATGGTGTCTGTGTGTTCCTCATACTGTAGAGAGGATGTATGGTGTCTGTGTGTTCCTTATACTGTAGAGAGGATGTATGGTGTCTGTGTGTTCCTCATACTGTAGAGAGGATGTATGGGGTCTGTGTGTTCCTTATACTGTAGAGAGGATGTATGGTGTCTGTGTGTTCCTCATACTGTAGAGAGGATGTATGGTGTCTGTGTGTTCCTCATACTGTAGAGAGGATGTATGGTGTCTGTGTGTTCCTTATACTGTAGAGAGGATGTATGGTGTCTGTGTGTTCCTCATACTTTAGAGAGGATGTATGGTGTCTGTGTGTTCCTTATACTGTAGAGAGGGTGTATGGTGTCTGTGTGTTCCTCATACTGTAGAGAGGGTGTATGGTGTCTGTGTGTTCCTCATACTGTAGAGAGGATGTATGGTGTCTGTGTGTTCCTTATACTGTAGAGAGGATGTATGGTGTCTGTGTGTTCCTTATACTGTAGAGAGGATGTATGGTGTCTGTGTGTTCCTTATACTGTAGAGAGGATGTATGGTGTCTGTGTGTTCCTTATACTGTAGAGAGGATGTATGGTGTCTGTGTGTTCCTTATACTGTAGAGAGGATGTATGGTGTCTGTGTGTTCCTTATACTGTAGAGAGGGTGTATGGTGTCTGTGTGTTCCTCATTCTGTAGAGAGGATGTATGGTTTCTGTGTGTTCCTCATACTGTAGAGAGGATGTATGGTGTCTGTGTGTTCCTTATACTGTAGAGAGGATGTATGGTGTCTGTGTGTTCCTTATTCTGTAGAGAGGATGTATGGTGTCTGTGTGTTCCTCATACTGTAGAGAGGATGTATGGTGTCTGTGTGTTCCTTATACTGTAGAGAGGATGTATGGTGTCTGTGTGTTCCTTATACTGTAGAGAGGGTGTATGGTGTCTGTGTGTTCCTCATACTGTAGAGAGGATGTATGGTGTCTGTGTGTTCCTTATACTGTAGAGAGGGTGTATGGTGTCTGTGTGTTCCTCATACTGTAGAGAGGATGTATGGTGTCTGTGTGTTCCTCATACTGTAGAGAGGATGTATGGTGTCTGTGTGTTCCTTATACTGTAGAGAGGGTGTATGGTGTCTGTGTGTTCCTCATACTGTAGAGAGGATGTATGGTGTCTGTGTGTTCCTCATACTGTAGAGAGGATGTATGGTGTCTGTGTGTTCCTTATACTGTAGAGAGGATGTATGGTGTCTGTGTGTTCCTTATACTGTAGAGAGGATGTATGGTGTCTGTGTGTTCCTCATACTGTAGAGAGGATGTATGGTGTCTGTGTGTTCCTTATACTGTAGAGAGGATGTATGGTGTCTGTGTGTTCCTTATACTGTAGAGAGGATGTATGGTGTCTGTGTGTTCCTCATACTGTAGAGAGGATGTATGGTGTCTGTGTGTTCCTCATACTGTAGAGAGGATGTATGGTGTCTGTGTGTTCCTTATACTGTAGAGAGGGTGTATGGTGTCTGTGTGTTCCTCATACTGTAGAGAGGATGTATGGTGTCTGTGTGTTCCTCATACTGTAGAGAGGATGTATGGTGTCTGTGTGTTCCTTATACTGTAGAGAGGATGTATGGTGTCTGTGTGTTCCTCATACTGTAGAGAGGATGTATGGTGTCTGTGTGTTCCTTATACTGTAGAGAGGATGTATGGTGTCTGTGTGTTCCTTATACTGTAGAGAGGATGTATGGTGTCTGTGTGTTCCTTATACTGTAGAGAGGATGTATGGTGTCTGTGTGTTCCTCATATGTGTATCATCAGTAAAATCTTATCTCTTGGTCTTTCAGTTAGACCTTGGCTAAATCTAGACAGTATCATCTATTTTTTAGACATGGGTTCGTTGGGTCTCACCACACCTTCACTCTCTCAGTAGTGCAATCAAAGTATTTTCATTCATTTGTGGTAAAGGATTCTCATCAGACTTGATACAGAGTTGCTTTAACAATGAAATATGTTGGGATTGATTTCTGAGTTGTTAACGTTGATGCTGTGAACTGTTGTTTTACAGAACGATGGCCAGAGCCTCTGATCTCCAACACATGGGAACTAGGAGACATCCAACCCTGCTCCGGATATCCCTGCTGGTCCTTCTTCTCCATGTAGCCAGAGGTGAGGCGTTACAACCAGTAAACAACACAGAACGTCAGAAACACACCTTTTCAGAACACAATCCAAAGGCTGTAGTGAGAGGCCGTTGAGGAATGTCTCATTAGTCTGTGTAGCTGTCTGCAGAGGGATTCTGAGAATCCCCATCCTACTGTAAGGTTGGAGTAGTCTGACATGCCGGTCACTCAGCATTACTTGTCGTCAACACACACAGGCAATGCCTTATATCTCCTAAGTATAGAAAAACCTGCTGGTCTGGTTTGAGTCTCACCTGCAACTAAACATCCAGAAATGTGACAAAGATGTTGTTAGTCAAGGCCGAGAGGTAGGGAGGAAGAGGAGGGAAACAGTCACACTAAGGCCGAGAGGTAGGGAGGAAGAGGAGGGAAAGAGGAACAGTTGAGAAAAGAGGAAGGATTGGGTAGGTTTTTGTTGTAGTGGATGGAAAAAGGCCTGTTGTCAACAGCCAGTCGACTTCTTAACAGTAGGCTTTTACTGGCCATTCTGGCTGGTGCATTAATCTGTTGAACTTTTTCGGCATTGTTCACTTATCTTGTTAACACAGACTGTCTGTCGGGCTCCCTGATCTGGGGAAGTGGCCCGAGTGTCTAATGTTGTCATTACACTGACCAATGTTGACTTCTCTGTTTCTGTTCTCAGGAGATGCCTCTGTAGAAACAATCTCGGTGCTCATGTCTAATGCATCCTCGACCCCACCCCCCACATCCCTCACAACCCCTCACCCATCACCACTGCACACTGCCTCATCCAACATGACTAATGAACCAATGGCATCCACCATGCCATCTCCATCCACTATTCTGCACTCGACTTCGCCCATCATAACGTCCACTACCAACAGTAAGTTAGATAATCCTTATACAGTATGTTCAAATCTCATCATTCAATGACACTCATTGTACAGTCGGACTCAGCCAACAAATAGACTCCTGTCTCTCCATTTCAGTGACCTCTAAAAATGCCACATCTCCAGGACCCTCCACTCCTTTGCCAATAACAGTCACCTCTAATGCCACTACGGGTAGGTCAACAGCCTCATTTATAGTGGAGGGGTTTAACACAGTGAGTAATCATACTATTGGCTGTATGTGTGATAATGTCTCTGTATAATAGAGGAGTTTGTGTGGAGCAGGAAAATAATCTTGCAGCAACAGGAAATATGAATTATAATGAAGCCTTTTTAAACCTCGAACACACTACAATTTTGCATTTCCTGTTGCATTGGTTTGCACGGATCCTCACATATCTCCTCTCCCCTCTCTGTTTCAGAGTCAGCAGAGGTGCATTGTAACTTCTCACAGCTCTGTGCCAATCAGTGTACGTTTAATGAATCATGCTTATAATATGAATATATGATATTGAGGCATTAGTCTTTCATGTCCATTGTTATTTTACTTATTTATGTTAATTACTTTACGTTAAACTGCATTTTTGGGGGAGGGGGGGGGGTGTGCTTTATAAATAAAGTATGATTGATTGATTGATTTGAAATGTACGATGTAATGTGTATGTTTAACAGCTGTGTACTACTGGATGGTCCTTGCGGTGGATGTGACTGGAGATCTGAAGAATGAATCAGACATCAGTGGCTGGGTAGGCCAGAAGACAGTGAATGAAACTTGATTGACTGATGTGTGATGAATCCTGTTGAAACTGTACGTTTGTTTAGTTATACATGAAATGT
Source organism: Oncorhynchus keta (assembly GCF_023373465.1). Lineage (NCBI taxonomy): Eukaryota > Metazoa > Chordata > Actinopteri > Salmoniformes > Salmonidae > Oncorhynchus > Oncorhynchus keta. The sequence continues at coordinate 15,453,496 of NC_068426.1, read as the reverse complement.
GACAGCATTGTTTTCCTGTTTCAGTTCAGGGCTTTATTTCATTCTGTCTTGGACTCCTGTGAGCCCTCCAACCCTGAACAAGCAAATGGCACAAATTTGACTGACACACTGCCAACTACCTCTGTCAGTCCAACATATCCCACCCCCTACAACATGACAACATGGTTATACAACTTCACCACGACAACACTATCCCAGAACTTCACCAACTTCACCACGACAACACCATCCCAGACCTTCACCAACTTCACCACGACAACACTATCCCAGAACTTCACCAACTTCACCACGACAACACCATCCCAGAACTTCACCAACTTCACCACGACAACACTATCCCAGAACTTCACCAACTTCACCACGACAACACCATCCCAGAACTTCACCAACTTCAACATGACAACACGATCCCAGGACTTCACCAACTTCAACATGACAACATTGACAACTAACATGACAACTTTGCTTTACAATAGTACTCCCCCACACAACCGTAGCATGTCCGCCCCACCCTACAACCATAGCATGACAACTCTGTCTTCCAGCTGGCCCCATAGCACCACAAGGTAAAGTATTCAGTCCCACGTCATTATTGCTCATTAAAATTTATACTGTAGATGTACAGAAAAGGTTGTTTGAATATCAAAAGAAATGTCTCTTCTGAAGCTATCTCTGTTTATTCACCGTCTGTTCTGTAGTGAGGAGCATGAAGGTGGAAATATGACTGCTGCCAGCCTGTTTCAAGTAAGACGACATCTCTCTCCAGACAAACCTGCCTTAATGTGCATGTCAACATTAGAGGGCACTTTTTCTCTGTCTGTAAAAGTATGTGAGTTGAATCAAAACTCTTATCTTTACAGGACATTGAGGTGACGTGTGTCAATAAAACAGGGATCAGGTTAGTTGAACTCACAGGCGGCTGGTGGCCCCTGAATTGGGGAGGACGTGCTCATAGTAATGGCTGCAATGGAATTAATGGAGTGGTATCGAGACATCACTTCATTACAATCATTATTATGAGCCGTCCTCCCCTCAAGAGCCTCCTGTGGTGGAAATACCTCTACTAATTTCAATACTACAGTTCAGCATCCTCTGTCCCGCTCCATGCCTTAATACTGCCCAAAACCCTCCAGGAGGACTAACTGCACTGTGCTGCTGAGGACGAGGAAGCCAACGTTTCCCTGTTGTTTACAGCGAGCCCTGGTGCTGGGTCAGGAGAACAGCTCCATACAAACCCATATAGTGGGAAATAGAGTGGAGAGAGTGGGTGAGTCGCACTTGCCCTAATGTGAATCTGAAATCTCTCATAGGAATGTACATTTACCTGAGCCTAACGTCTGTTGCTTGTTACTTGTAGGTAAGGGTCTGTGTGCAGGCCAATTGCCTCCAAGTAATGGTTTTGCAAAGTGCACCGGCTTCCTGAATGGCACTCTCCCTCTTCCAAACACGTGTCACACTCCAGGGCCTGTCAATATCTCATGGTCAGTTGGAGATCACTCAGGAAAATGTAAAACTATGCTGCTGTTTCTGTGTTTGAAGTTTTTCTTTAGTATCAAATCATCCTCTGATACGAACATGTTGTATCTTACAGTGGACATGCAGGGACTGTTTACGTACCACTTGGAAATCAAACCCAAATGGACTGTGGTATGCCCCCTAAACCTCCCATCGGTAAAAACTATGACATTTTTTTCACCCTTGCTCATTTACCCATGTGATAGTGTAATACTCCTTTTCCACATTTAACAGACAGACACATTCATTTGCCAGTTCAATCTTCAGTGGGTGTTTCAAACAGTCAGATGTATAGTGTGGCAGGTGTAATTACAGGGTACAATGAATATCTTAACCTCCGAGCTCCAACAATGCAGGTCAAAGTGAAATAAAAACAATAAAAGTAATAATAAAGAATAGATAGAAATAGAAATAAAATATATATAGTGTACAAAGCTGTCATCAAGGCAAAGGGTGGCTACTTTGAAGAATCTAAAATCTATTTTGATTTGTTTAACACTTTTTTGGTTACCATATGATTCCATATGTGTTATTTCCTAGTTTTGATGTCTTCACTATTATTCTACAATGTAGAAAAATAGTAAAGATAAAGAAAAACCCTTGAATGAGTAGGTGTGTCCAAACCTTTGATAGGTACTGTACATATTAACACTGTAATGATGGTAAACCCCTCTATCTTGATAAGTACCGTATTCCTGCTTTTCAGATTCGGAGATTGTCTGCAACTGCTCCTCTTACTGCTATGGTACAGGTAAATACAATATTTACAACTACTCTTCTTACTGCTATGGTACAGGTAAATACAATATTTACAACTACTCCTCTTACTGCTATGGTACAGGTAAATACAATATATACAACTGCTCCTCTTACTGGTACAGGTAAATACATTATATACAACTGCTCCTCTTACTGCCATGGTACAGGTAAATACAATATTTACAACTACTCCTCTTACTACTATGGTACAGGTAAATACAATATTTACAACTACTCCTCTTACTGCTATGGTACAGGTAAATACAATATTTACAACTAATCCTCTTACTGCTATGGTACAGGTAAATACAATATTTACAACTACTCCTCTTACTGCTATGGTACAGGTAAATACAATATTTACAACTACTCCTCTTACTGCTATGGTACAGGTAAATACAATATTTACAACTACTCCTCTTACTGCTATGGTACAGGTAAATACAATCTTTACAACTACTCCTCTTACTGCTATGGTACAGGTAAATACAATATTTACAACTACTCCTCTTACTGCTATGGTACAGGTAAATACAATATTTACAACTACTCCTCTTACTGCTATGGTACAGGTAAATACAATATTTACAACTACTCCTCTTACTGCTATGGTACAGGTAAATACAATATTTACAACTACTCCTCTTACTGCTATGGTACAGGTAAATACAATATTTACAACTGCTCCTCTTACTGCTATGGTACAGGTAAATACAATATTTACAACTACTCCTCTTACTGCTATGGTACAGGTAAATACAATATATACAACTACTCCTCTTACTGCCATGGTACAGGTAAATACAATATTTACAACTACTCCTCTTACTGGTACAGGTAAATACAATATTTACAACTACTCCTCTTACTGGTACAGGTAAATACAATATTTACAATCAGCTGCTCATTTGACTGATACTGTGATGGACCCGCTACACTTGTTCTTTTCCCACCATGTGATAAGTCTCTCTCCTTCCCTCTCTCTATAGCTGCATACTATACTTTGGGCATACAGATCAAAGATCCCACTATGAATATTTCAAAAATCTTCTATATGGTGAGTTGTTTCTGTTGTGTCACCTGTTTGTGTGCATATATATGTGTGTGTGTGTGTGTGTGTTTGTAACTGTATGCATATTTGTTTGTTTGTGTGTGTGTGTGTGTGCGTGCGTGCGTGCGTGCGTGCGTGTGTGTGTGCGTGCGTGCGCTGTGTTCCCCAGATTGATCAGCTAAAAACTCCTCCACCCTGCAACAACTCCTCAGAGACACAGTATGTCCTAATTTCTTCATCTGTTATACAACAGTTTTCTCTCTGCTTAGCATCGATATGCTCACACTTTCCAATTAGATCCTTTCAGCTCAAATGAACCCCAACAGTACATACAGTGCCATACCTTGCTACACTAGGTTTGATATTTTGTTTGATATAGGTTTTCTGACTTAATTCTCTGTTCCAGTCCTCCCTGTCCCTTGCCCATCATATCAACTATCTACCAGGTGATTTTATTATGAGATGATACCCCAACCCCACAATGAGCTTTCATTGTTTTATGTTGCTCTGTAAAGACATCATTTGAAACCTTATGAGCTATTCTGTGTTGTTTTCACACAGGATGCTCATGTGGAATGCAATGGCGCAAATACCAAGTGAGTTCCTGTACTCCTTGCAGGCCTAAAAACCTTTACAGTGCATTCAAGACGGCCCTTTATGTGGAGGGATTATGGTGGTGTGACTTATTAATAACTATACCATTACTGTTTTATTACCAGTCTCCAAAGCTGCAGGGTTATCGTGCGCCTCAACCGTTCGGTGCCTATATGTGCAGTCAGTACTGCATTGATGACTGTGTTCAATGACAAGCATGGTATTGGCTATAATGGAACGGTGACCCGAGCAGGTGAGTAGCCATACCATGGATGGGGGAAGCTGACAGCATCTGTGTATTTATTCATATACATTATACAGTATGTGTTTCTGACTGTTTGTGTTCATACATTTCACACAGCCATTTGTGGCTACCCAGGATCCAGTGGCGGTCTATTGAATTCAACCTTCACTTGGGAGAGTATCAACCTCAACACCACTTTGTTCTGTGAGGCTGAAAAGACCACTGTCATTGTCAGCTGGTCAGTTCAGTCTCTCTTTGTGTGCTTCAAAGACATCAAAACTTTGTTACACATTTGTAATTGTGTAAAACACTGTAAATGATGGAGAGAAAGGAAATTGCACATTGTTATTTGTACATTTAAGTTATATAGCTATTTATAAATCGAGCCCTGAATGCTAATTGGTTGAAAGCCGTAGTATATCAGACCATATAGCACAGATATGACGAAACATTTATTTTCACTGTTCTAATTATGTTAGTAACAAGTTTATAATAGCAATAAGGCACCTCGGGGGTTGTGGTATATTGGCCATATACCACACCCCCTCGGGCTTTATTGCTTAAATATATCATTGACTATATGCACTGAAGATCTACATGTATCTGTCCCTTTCTCTGTTTAGCAAACAAGGGAAAAATGTGTGTGTGCTCCTGAATGAAATGTGCGACCCCATGCCTCCTTCTACATCGCCCAGCCCAATGGCCAACACCACTTTACCTGCAACAACAATACTGCCTCCTCCACCCAATGTCACTATACACCTAAACACCCCCTACGTCCCATTGAACACAACATTAGCTCCACTAAACACCACTTCTAAAGCTCCAAATACTACACCAACAGCTCCAAATACAACCATCGCCATGACAACCCGGGGTAATACCACTACAAACTCATCAACACCCATCATTCCACCAGTGAATCCCACAACAGCTTCCCCAAAGTACACCACGACAGCTGTTACAACAACCCCCTACGTCCCATTGAACACAACATTAGCTCCACTAAACACCACTTCTAAAGCTCCAAATACTACACCATCAGCTCCAAATACAACCATCGCCATGACAACCCAGGGTAATACCACTACAAACTCATCAACACCCATCATTCCACCAGTGAATCCCACAACAGCTTCCCCAAAGTACACCACGACAGCTGTTACAACAACCCCCTACGTCCCATTGAACACAACATTAGCTCCACTAAACACCACTTCTAAAGCTCCAAATACTACACCATCAGCTCCAAATACAACCATCGCCATGACAACCCAGGGTAATACCACTACAAACTCATCAACACCCATCATTCCACCAGTGAATCCCACAACAGCTTCCCCAAAGTACACCACGACAGCTGTTACAACAACCACCGCAGGTAACCCTCAGGATACTAACCCAAGCTGATCTCTGACCTAGCTGGGCCATAGCTGGTACTGCCACATTAATCTACATTTAAAATGTAAACCCAAAGTCAAAGTTACCCTCTGATAACATCCTCGTTTTTATTATGGATCCTTTTCCCCCACAGCGCCCAACACCACAGCAGCTAGTAGTGAAGAGCAGGCCAATCAGCTGCTGGATCTGACTAGTAACGTGTCCAAGCTCAACTCCTCCCAGGTGGACCAGCTGGTGTCCCAGCTAGAGGCCCTGCTGGCCGGACCCAATGTCAGCCTGGGTCTGGGGAAAACCTCTGTCAAAATCGTTAGCAACCTGCTGGGTGCCTCCTCTGACACGCTGGCCTCCTCCTCCACCAAGTGAGCTGCCTGGGTTTAAACAATCTGTTGTAATGCTGCTTGCTGTGCTGTACCAGAAATGAGCACTTATATAAAGCCAGTAAAGAGACAGTGACAACATTTTCGTAAAACCGGAAGAAATCTTAGCAATGACCTTGACCAGCCTGCGCTGGAATAACAGAATAACAGTTGATTTTTCTACCAGGATCATTGGGATTGTTGATACGGTGGGCCTGAAGCTGGTCGTTCAGCAAGAGGCTACGATTTTAACCAAGTCGGTTGCTGTCGCTATCAAAACAGTGGACGGCACTAATTTCCAGCAAACATCTTTCTCCATCCCGGACCCCAACAATGTGCAGGTAACCTTCCAGTAAGGAAACACTGAATAGTAAATACTGTAGCCTCGGTTGCCGTCAAAATACACGCAGAAGTAATGTAGGACATCCTGAGCTCTGACGTATGTCTGGTAGGGTCTGTTATGTAGATAGACACATAACTGCTGTTTGTTGCTAAGTGTTAATCATAGAGAAATGTGTCCCCTCCAGATCCGTGGAGATGGCAGAGCCAGGAGAAGTGTGAGAACAGAGGCGTCCTCCCTTCCCCAGGGCTCCGTCACGTTCCCCTCCTCCCTCACAGCGAACCTCTCCCATGAGCAGCAGCTACAAGCATCCAGACTCCAGTTCAACTTCTACCAGAAGGCCACTGTGTTCCAGGTGCTTACCTGCTCCTCTGTATTCAGTACTGTCCCAACCTGTTGCCAAGCCTAAACATGTATTGCTACTTAAGCAGCCCTTGCTATTTATATAGATATGATGACTTTGGATAAAAGTAACATAAATCGGTCAGAAATGAAGAACTGTGAAATAATAGTAGTAGATAATGTAGTAAAATAATGAATGCCATATTCTTTCCATGCCGTTCCTTAGGACCGAGCCCTGGGAGACAGCAGGCTGTACAGTGGGATACTGGGAGCCAGTGTGGCCAACCTGTCAATCAAATCTCTGCAGCAGGACGTGGTGATCACCCTGAGAAACACTGAGCCCGTCCCAGTGAGTCAAACAGTCAAGACGTTTTCCCTACGTCAAGGATGGGACATCCTGAGAAGGATTTAACACTCTGTCTTCTCTTCATCATTTGTCTACACAGGCAAATGTCGTGGTTTCATGTGTTTTCTGGGACTTTGGCTTGAATGGTATGTATTTCTCTTGTGTCTCCCAAAATGAAAGGAAGACTATCTCTGACAATTGACAGGTATTAAAGAATAAAACGTTTTTTTTTTCTTCTCGTAGATGGCTCAGGAGGCTGGAACCGAAAAGGCTGCTCTGTCAGGAACAGCACAGAAAATGAGACTGTCTGTGCCTGTAACCATCTCACCAGCTTCGGTGTGCTACTGGTGAGTACTTCCTGAGACAGGGGTGCAATGTGAGCTCTCCCATTCAGTCTTTGTCAACATTCAAGGACTTATTTTTAGAATAATTTCAATGTGTACAACATGTTTTTGGTATTTCTTCTCCCAGGACATCTCCAGAACGGGCATAACCAATCATCTCCAGGCCACAATCCTCACCTACATCACCTACATCGGCTGTGGTATCTCCGCCATCTTCCTCTCCGTCACTCTGCTCACCTACCTGGCCTTTGGGTGAGTCTGAGCCCCTTGTGATCAGTGCAGGATATCCATGATATCCCCTACATGTACAAATTACCTCGACTAACCTGTACCACCACACACTGACTCGGTACTGGTACCCACTGTATATAGCCTTGTTATTGTTATTTTATTGTGTTACTTTTAATAAAAATTTTACTTTAGTTTATTTAGTTACTTTAGTTTATTTAGTAAATGTGTTCTTAACTCTGTTTTCTTAAAACTGCATTGTTGGTTAAGGGCTTGTTGGTACCTGTTGTATTTGGCGCATGTGACAAATAACATTTGATTTGATTTGATTTTGATGACACCCACCTGGAGAACTGATCTAAATACAAAGACATATAAACAAGCTGTAATCAATGTAATACCATCCTAATTCCAATCCTAATTATTTTAGGAAACTGCGTAAGGACATCCCATCTAAGATCCTGATCCAGCTGTGTGTGGCTCTGTTGTTTTTAAACCTGGTGTTCCTGGTGGATGCCTGGCTGGCCCTCTACCCTGACGCTGTGGGCCTGTGCATCTCCACCGCCTGGTTCCTGCACTACTTCCTGCTGGCTTCTTTCACCTGGATGGGCCTGGAGGCCGTCCACATGTACCTGGCCCTCGTCAAGGTCTTCAACACATACATAAAACGCTACATGCTCAAGTTCTCTCTCGTCGGCTGGGGTAAGTGAAAAAGTGATTCTGGGACTGTCATCAGAGTGAAGAACAGCCGCCACGTTCTTACAAAAGTAACAGTTACTTACAGTTCAATGTAGTCTGTTGTCTCTCGTCATAGGCGTCCCACTCCTTGTGGTCATCGTCGTTATTGCTGTTGATAAGAACAATTACGGCCTCGTTAGCTACGGAAAGTATTCAGATAACTCCCCTACAGATGACTTGTAAGTCCCTTGCATTTTGTTCAATAGTCAACATGCCAATTTACAGCTAAAGCATTGGTATGGAGTGCTTGTTTGTGCATCATGACATTTATACCAGTACTCACATTTACATAATAGGATAGCTGATCAATTCAAATATGGTCTCATGCATTTCACTCCTTTCCTCTCACACAGCTGCTGGCTGAAGAACAACATTGCCTTCTACGTATCTGTGGTGGCCTACTTCTGTGTCATCTTCCTGTTGAACCTCAGCATGTTTGTGATGGTGATGGTTCAGCTGTGTCGGATAAAGAGTCAGAACCCCCACAACATGAGGCACCGTAACGGGCTGCAGGACCTGCGCAGTGTGGTTGGGATCACCCTACTCCTGGGCCTCACCTGGGGCTTTGCCTTCTTTGCCTGGGGGCCTGTCAACCTGGCCTTCATGTACCTCTTCGCCATCTTCAACTCCTTTCAAGGTGAGATTTAGAACTCTCCCAGATTTTTGTGTGATTTGAAAATGAATTCACCATTAATGTTCTCAGAGAAGACACTAACACAAAGCCTGAGGAGTTTCTTGGGGAACCTGTTGCCAAGTGTGTAACAAAAGTGTAGTTGCCTGACACGTGTGTTCTTTTGCAGGGTTCTTTATCTTTGTGTTCCACTGCGCTGTGAAGGAGAACGTGAGGAGGCAGTGGAGGACTTACCTCTGCTGTGGTAGACTGAGACTGGCAGAGAACTCAGGTAAGACTTGTTGACCTACATCTTACAACATATGTGTAGTTTGAAGAAGAGAAGAACCTTCCATGCATTTGTATTGATGAGGGATCCCCAATAGTTCCTGCCAAGGCAGCAGCAACTCTTCCTGGGGTTTATTAAGGATCCCAATTAGTTCCTGCCAAGGCAGCAGCAACTCTTCCTGGGGTTTATTAGGGATCCCAATTAGTTCCTGCCAAGGCAGCAGCAACTCTTCCTGGGGTTTATTAGGGATCCCAATTAGTTCCTGCCAAGGCAGCAGCAACTCTTCCTGGGGTTTATTAGGGATCCCAATTAGTTCCTGCCAAAGCAGCAGCAGCTCTTCCTGGGGTTTATTAGGGATCCCAATTAGTTCCTGCCAAAGCAGCAGCAGCTCTTCCTGGGGTTTATTAGGGATCCCAATTAGTTCCTGCCAAGGCAGCAGCAACTCTTCCTGGGGTTTATTAGGGATCCCAATTAGTTCCTGCCAAGGCAGCAGCAACTCTTCCTGGGGTTTATTAGGGATCCCAATTAGTTCCTGCCAAAGCAGCAGCAGCTCTTCCTGGGGTTTATTAGGGATCCCAATTAGTTCCTGCCAAGGCAGCAGCAACTCTTCCTGGGGTTTATTAGGGATCCCAATTAGTTCCTGCGAAGGCAGCAGCAACTCTTCCTGGGGTTTATTAGGGATCCCAATTAGTTCCTGCCAAAGCAGCAGCAGCTCTTCCTGGGGTTTATTAGGGATCCCAATTAGTTCCTGCCAAGGCAGCAGCAACTCTTCCTGGGGTTTATTAGGGATCCCAATTAGTTCCTGCCAAGGCAGCAGCAACTCTTCCTGGGGTTTATTAGGGATCCCAATTAGTTCCTGCCAAGGCAGCAGCAACTCTTCCTGGGGTTTATTAGGGATCCCAATTAGTTCCTGCCAAAGCAGCAGCAGCTCTTCCTGGGGTTTATTAGGGATCCCCATTAGTTCCTGCCAAGGCAGCAGCTACTCTTCCTGGGGTTTATTAGGGATCCCCATTAGTTCCTGCCAAAGCAGCAGCAGCTCTTCCTGGGGTTTATTAGGGATCCCAATTAGTTCCTGCCAAAGCAGCAGCAGCTCTTCCTGGGGTTTATTAGGGATCCCCATTAGTTCCTGCCAAGGCAGAAGCTACTCTTCCTGGGGTTTATTAGGGATCCCCATTAGTTCCTGCCAAGGCAGAAGCTACTCTTCCTGGGGTTTATTAGGGATCCCCATTAGTTCCTTCCAAAGCAGCAGCAGCTCTTCCTGGAGTCCGAACACATTAAGGCACTTACATCACACATTAAACAAAAGATAAAACAGTACAACATATAACATTATTACACCACTACATATCTACAATACAACATGTATAACACCACCATACAACAATATTACAATGTACGTGTGTGTAGAGTTGGCGTGATAGAGCTTGTGTCTGTATCTGTGTGTGTGTCTCTTCACAGTCCCCACTGTTCTATACAGTGTATTTCTATCTGTTTGTAAATCTGATTCCACTGCTTGCATCAGTTACCTGGTTTGGAATAGAGTTCCATATAGTCATGGCTCTATGTAGTACTGTGCGCCTCTCATAGTCTGTTGTAATTTTCCTAAGTCCCTCTTTGTGTCACCTGACCACACGACTGAACACTAGGCCAAGGGCGACAAACTAGGGCCTGTAGGACCTGCCTTGTTGATAGTGTTGTTAAAAAGGCAGAGCATCGCTTTATTATGGACAGACTTCCCCCCATCTTAGCTACTGTTGCATCAATATGTTTTGACCATGACAGTTTACAATCCAGTGTTACTCCAAGCAGTTTAGTCATCTCAACTTGCTCAATTTCCACGTTCATTACAAGATTTAGTTGAGGTTTAGGGTTTAGTGAATGATTTTTCCCAAATACAATACTTTTAGTTTTTGAAATATTTAGGACTAACTTACTCCTTGCCACCCTTTCTGAAATTGACTGCAGCTCTTTATTAAGTGTTGCAGTCATTTCAGTTGCTGTAATAGCTGACGTGTGTAGTGTTGAGTCATCCGCATACATAGACACACTCGCTTTACTCAAAGCCAGTGGCAGGTCATTAGTAATGATTTTTGAAAGTACTGGACCTAGACAGCTGCTCAGTGGAATCTACCTGGATTGTGTTGGAGAGGCTTCTATTAAAGAACACCCTCTGTGTTCTGTTAGACAGCTAAATCTTTATCCATAATATAGCAGGGGGTGTAAACCATAACACGTGTTTTTCCAGCAGCAGATTATGATCGATAATGTCAAAAGTCTAACAAAACAACTCCTACAATCTTTTTATCGTCGATTTCTCTTAGCCAATCAATCATAAGTAATTTGTGTAAGTACTGTGCTTGTTGAATGTCCTTCTCTATAAGCGTGTTGGAAGTCTGTTTTCAATTTGTTTCCTGTAAAATAGCATTGTATTTGGTCAAAACCTATTTTTTTCCAAAGGTTTACTAAGGATTGGTAACAGGCTGATTGGTCGGCTGTTTGAGCCAGTAGAGGGGCTTTACTATTCTTGGGTAGCGGAATGACTTTTGCTTCCCTGAATTTATATATTTTATGTAATTTAATGTACACTATTTTAATGAACTCTTGTTTCATCACAGACTGGAGCCGCACGGCTACACAGAAGACAGAGAAGAAGTCATTGTCAGTGACCAGAGCCACGTCCTTCCGCTCCGGCAACTCCTCCCAGTTCAACCATACCTCCAGCTCCTCCTTCTTGACCGGTGACTCCCCAGAGCGGCCCAGTGGAGCAACAGGTAGGCATGGGGACCCGGAGGGGGTCAGGGATTACTAACAACCAATATGGGTCAGACAACAATAGAGAAATACTTTTTGTATATGCTGATCTACTTTCTGCCCTGACAAATGTGGAAGCACGTCATAATATTAAACCAGAGCAGGGGATGGCTTAGCAAGCCCTTCATCTCCATGTCACTGATGACCTATGTAACCTAGGAAACCTCTGTGACGGGCTCTGAGATGACCTTTTACCTTTAACATCATTTTACCCAGAATTGGAGCTAGCTGTACTGTTTGAGCTCCGGGCCACGTCTACAGCGCCTCTTTCAGCCTCTTACTGATGGTGCACAGTAACTGGTGTGTGTTTGTATACAACAGTGTGTGAGAATGTGTGTCTATGTATGACACTCTACAGTGGGATTTAGTCAGCTTAACCCATCCAATCAAATAGTGACTGTATCTAACTGTACCCCCGCCCATGTGCCTGGCTCAGCTGCTGGCTGCCAGCTGGCTCTGATTCCAACAGTCACATGTGTCTCTGCTCTCCTGTTGCTAGTTTATCTGCTCTTGGTCATGAAAAAGGCCCTTCATCCATTCTGCTGCCAGACGGTTGGAAAGGATTTCATACGTTTAGTTATAAACAGTGAATCACCAGAATAATTTGGCCCTTGAAAATAAGATACTCGAATTTACACAACTACAGGTGAAATCGAGTGGTTTTGCTGTAAGGGTATCCACCGTAATCTACTTTCCTTATACGTGGGCCTTTAATGTAGCGTTAATCTCAGAAATACCACTCTAAATGCAGTCACTTGTGTGCAGGATAAGCTGTAACTCTGATGTGTACCATTTCAGGAAGTCTATTTGACGACAGAACCATCACAGCCCTTGAGGAGCTCAACTCAGACGTGGTCCTCAATGAGGTGAACAGCCAATTCAGGACTCAGAGTTAGAGAGCAGCCGAAGTCCTGTAAAATACTAGGCCAAGTGTAGGCTGGTAGGGGAGTGGACTTACGTGAGACAGTGTGTTTCATAGTATTTTCTACATTTATATGAAATATTTGAATGTTAATGCTGCATTTAGTAGTTTAATGGAAGTGTGTGACAGACCACACTGAAGAGATGGGACATCACTGAAGATCCAGCATGCTCATGGATTTCGTCCAGTTGACCTATCATCATGAACTCGTCTGGGCTGGCACCTATGATTGTGAATATCAATACATGTACTGTACTGAAAAGGTATCTACAGTAGCACGGAGGAAAAACCCAACTCTTACTGTAGATCCTCACGAGCGGCATCCTATGACTGCATACAACAGGTTTTATCGTTTTTTTCAGCATTCTTCAGAGGCGTGCGCTGACACATACTAACACTGTCACTTCCTGGTTTGATTTAATTTAAGATAAAGGCAAAGCTCTTTTATACTGTACTCAGAATCCAGATATTTCCATGAGATATATTATGTGTATATATTTTAAAGAGGCATCATAACAATGGGTGTATAATTAAACGTTATTTCACCAATAACAATTGTATAAATAACATGAAATGTTTTATTTTAAGCTAATCTGATGTTGTATTTTTCTGATATTCACTGATATAAAAGACACACGCACCTTCATTTTCATGCACAGTTAAATTCATACTATACACAGTAAGTCAATGTTTAAACCAGTGGGGAGGAAAGCAACTGTGCATTCCAGCAGAAGCACATGAACAGCACCAGCAACTTCACACCTGAACCCGGATTCCAACAGGTTTCCAATAAAAAGCAGATTTACTCAATAGTATCTCTTCTTCAGTAGGGCTTGACTGTCCAAAACTCCCACAATGCACTCTGGTAGACACCAATGGTTAAGCTCATAATCCAGTGGGTGGCAGAAAACAACGCCTTGACGATGATGCTGTTGTCAGTGAAAATAACCTAATAGATAATATACAGTAGTAATATAGTTCAGTAGTCATTAGACAACATACTCCAATAACCCACTGCATGATGAACTGTTAGTAGACTGTTGATGGTTTATTCACCTACTGGAGTACAAGCTCCAGTAGATGATGTTGAACAGCAGGTAGGTCATGGGGAAGATGACTCTGGAGTAGGAGTCGATCATGTAGCTGTTACTCATGATGAAGCTGAGGTTGTGTTTGATGGATTTTTTGCGTCGTAGCCTGGTGCCCTCCGTGGGCGGGGGTTCTGCGGCAGAGTTCCTCGAGTTCCTCAACGTGGCCGTCCGACTCCGCTCTGTGTTGGGGGTGCTGGGCAGCTCTGGGAATGGCATCAGGTCAATGTCATTGTCGTGGTAACATCCGTCAAAGGCCATCGTTTGAGTGGCATTGAAATTGGCAGGGATCTGAGGAGAGAGAGGGGAGGGAATTTAAATGTTTCAATTCAATGATCTTCTGATGGTAGAATACATTATGATCAATAGGGGGAGACACAGTCATAGTTGTTGTTATAACCTACTTTGGCGCTTCTATTGTGGCTCTGACAGTGGTAGCATATTCCATATTTCATAATACACCCATGCACATGATCCCTCACTCTGTGACTTATCGAACCCGTGAACTTTGACCCTATAGACGCCATAAGTGTCAGTGACCTTTCCCCCCTTGAGCTTCTTCATCTCCTCCACTGTGGTGAAGTAGTTGACGGTGGCGTACTCGATGACGGACAGGAAGACAAACAGGAAGCTGGCCCACAGATAGATGTCTACCGCTTTCACATAAGAGACCTGGGGCATGGAGGCTGACACGCCTGTGATGATGGTGGACATGGTCAGAACTGTGGTGATGCCTGGAGAGGCAGAGGGAAAGGGAGAGAAAGAGAGATTATTGAGTTAAGGTATCATTCTCGATCTATTTGTTTTTTAAGCCTTCTTTCACCCCTAAAAGCTCTTTGTACCATGACAGCCTTTGATAATAAAAAGAGAGAGGCAAATGTATGGAAAAATAGTGAGGTGTATTACTGTGTGGAGGTTTTGTAACGGCGTTCTTCGTTTGTCGAAAGAGAGTCGGACCGAAATACAGCGTGGTGGTTACTCATGTCTTTAATGAAACAAATGACAATAGATGAAATAACTTATAATCCCAATGCCTACAAAAAAAACAATACGACAACACAGTAAACCCATGTCACACCCTGGCCTGAACAAATAATGAAGGAAAACACAAAATACTATGACCAAGGCGTGACAGAACCCCCCCCCCTAAGGTGCGGACTCCCGGACGCACCTCACAACCATAGGGAGGGTCCGGGTGGGCGTCTGTCCATGGTGGCGGTTCCGGCTCGGGACGTGGAACCCACTCCATTAATGTCATAGTTCCTCCCCTTCGCGTCCTGGGATAATCCACCCTCGCCGCCGACCATGGCCTAATTGTCCTCACCCAGAATCCCACTGAACTGAGGGGCAGCTCGGGACTGAGGGGCAGCTCGGGACTGAGGCAGCTCGGGACTGAGGGGAAGCTCGGGACTGAGGGGAAGCTCGGGACTGAGAGGCTCCGGTAGATCCTGGCTGGCTGGCGGATCTGGAAGATTCTGGTTGACTTGCAGATCTGGAAGAGACTGGTTGACTGGCAGATCTGGAAGAATCTGGTTGACTGGCAGATCTAGAAGATCATGGCTGACTGGCGGATCTTGCTGCTCTATGCAGACTGACAGCTCTGGCTGCTCCATGCAGACTGACAGCTCTGGCTGCATCATGCAGACTGACAGCTCTGGCTGCTCCATGCAGGCTGACAGCTCCTTGCAGACTGACAGCTCCTTGCAGACTGGCAGCTCCTTGCAGACTGGCAGCTCCTTGCAGACTGGCAGCTCCTTGCAGACTGACAGCTCTTTGCAGACTGGCAGCTCTGGCTGCTTCATGCAGACTGACAGCTCTGGCTGCTTCATACAGACTGACAGCTCTGGCTGCTCCATGCAGGCTGGCAGCACCTTGCAGACTGGCAGCTCCTTGCAGACTGACAGCTCTGGCTGCTCCATGCAGGCTGACAGCTCCTTGCAGACTGACAGCTCCTTGCAGACTGGCAGCTCCTTGCAGACTGGCAGCTCCTTGCAGACTGACAGCTCTTTGCAGACTGACAGCTCTGGCTGCTTCATACAGACTGACAGCTCTGGCTGCTTCATGCAGACTGGCAGCTCAGGCTGCTCCGAACAGGCAGGAGGCTCCGGCAGCGCTGTAGAGGAGGAAGGCTCTAGAAGCGCTGAACAGACAAGAGACTCCAGCAGCGCTGTAGAGGAGGAAGGCTCTGATAGTGCTGAACAGGCGGGAGGCTCCGGCAGCGCAGGAGAGGCGAGGCGCACTGTAGGCCTGATGCGTGGTGCTGGCACTGGTGGTACTGGGCCTAGGACACGCACAGGAAGCCTGGTGCGGGGAGCTGCTACCGGAGGACTGGTATGTGAAGGTGGCACAGGATGGACTGGACCGTGAAGGTGTACTGGAGAGCCTGAGAGCAGGACTGGCACAGGACGTGCAAGGCTAGGTAGGTACACAGGAGGCCTAGTGCGTGAGGCTGGCACATTTTTCACCAGCCGACTAACACGCACCTCAGGACGAGTATGGAGCGCTGACCCAGGTGCCATCAAATCCCCGACACGCTCCGTTGGACGAATCTTGTACCTAAAGCACCAAGCTAGCAACTCCCTCATTACTCTCCACTCCACCTTCCCCATTAACTACTTCACAGTCTCGCTTCGCTCACCTCTAACACCGGCTCTGGTTCTGGTCTCCTCCTTGGCTCGTCACGATTAACAAGGACAATTGGCTCAGGTCTGTCTCCTGACTCAGCCACTCTCCCTCTGAGCCCCCCCAATAAATTTTTGGGGCTGACTCACGGGCTTTCCTCTGCGCCGTCGTGATTGCCTCTCCAACTCCATTCTCCTATAGCCCTCTTCGCACTGCTCCAGCGAATCCCAGGCGGGCTCCGGCACTCTCTCTGGGTCGACCGCCCACCTGTCTATTTCATCCCACGTCGTATACTCCATGCTTCTGATGTCCATAACGTCCTCCCTTCGCTGCTCCTGCTGTCGCTGCCTGTAACCACGCCACTCGGTCCGTGTGTGGTGGGTGATTCTGTAACGGCGTTCTTCGTTTGTCGAAAGAGAGTCGGACCGAAATGCAGCGTGGTGGTTACTCATCTCTTTAATGAAACAAATTACGATACATGAAATAACTTAATAAATACAAAAACAACAAACGGAACGTGAAAACCTAATACAGCCTGTCTGGTGAACAACTACACAGAGACAGGAACAATCACCCACGAAATACACAGTGAAACCCAGGCTACCTAAATACGGTTCCCTATCAGAGACAACAAGAATCACCTGACTCTGATTGAGAACCCCCTCAGGCAGCCAAGCCTAAACTAGACACACCCCTAATCAACCACAATCCCAATGCCTACAAAAACCCCAATACGACAACACAATAACCCCATGTCACACCCTGGCCTGAACAAATAATTAAGGAAAACACAAAATACTATGACCACGGTGTGACAGGTTTAGCATAGATGGATGGAAAGTAAAACAGTAAATGGTGTAGGAGTCTGTACTTTGAGCTCTACTTACATGAGCAGCTAGCTGTACATGTACATTTCCTCTTTTTTCCTCTGAAGTGGGAAGATAGGTTTCATTTATAAAAATAGATATCAGTGTGTAAACACAAAGTCTCTGTGAATGGGGATGACATTTCTTTATTTTTTGTTGTTGAGCTGAAGAGGTAAATTAGGCCACAGCTTTTGTTACGGTATGAGCCTCTAAAGACCTGCGCTGCTCACAGGGTGAAGCAAACACCTCACACTGCTGCATTAGTAAAGTCCACATTATTCACATCTGTCTCCTTTTCTCTGGCTCTCTCTCTTGCTCTTCCCTCTCCCTCCCTTTCTCTTTCTTTGCAAAACAAACAACCTTTCACAGACACACACCACACTGCCTGAAGGGATCTCGCCTGGTGCAGGTGACTGTAGTCATGTGCAGAACTAAACATTCTTTGTCACTGTGTTCAGTTTCAGTTATGCTCTGGCAACTGTCAAAAGTTGCAGACTCATATTCACCTGTCCATTCACAGCAGGAACACAATAGGAAATTGGTGCACAACCGTCCCCCTTGCGGTAATAACAGGGGTGTGACAAGGAAGAGAAAGGTAAAGCACCCACCCACTTTAATTTATGGAGATGCATCAAGAATACTGTACAGAAAATACTGATGGCCTTGTGAGGTTTCTCTGCTCATTTTGTGAGCTTAGGTTATTTTCTGGAGATTCCTTCAAAAACCCTCATACTAGCAGTGAGAGTATCAGTACTGTACCCAGAGAAACCCGGGCGGGCACAGCCCTCCTGTCAATCCAGAAGGACACCCAGGAGAGCATCACCATCAGCATGGTGGGGAAATAGGTCTGCAGCATGAAGAAGAAGATGTGCCGCCTGAGGATGAAGTTTATGTAGAGCCTGTTATACCAACCTGGGGTGGAGAGAGAGGGGTGGTGGGGAGAGAGAGAGGGGTGGGGGGAAAGAACGAGAGAGAGAGAGAGAGGTGTGGGGAGAGAGAGGGGAGGGGAGAGGTGGGTGGGGGAAAGATAGGTGGGGGAGAGAGAGAAGTGGGGGAGAGAGAGAAAGAAGGGTGTTAGAGAGAGAAAGAGAGGGGTGAGGGACAGAGAGAGATAGATGGGGAAGAGAGAAAGATTGGGATGGGAGAGAGAGCGAGAGAGAGAGAGAGGGGGGGGTGGAGAGAGGGGTGTGGATCAGAGCCAGAGAGAGAGAGAGGTGGGAGGAAAGAGAGAGAGAGGTCAGAGGGGGAAAGAGGGGTGGGGGAAGAGAGAGAGAGGTGGGGAGAGAGAGAGAGAGAGTGGGTGGGAGAGAGAGAGAGTGGTGGGGGAGAGAGAGTGGGGTGGGAGAGAGAGAGAGAGAGAGAGAGAGAGAGAGAGGGAGAGAGAGACAGGGGTGATGTGGGAGAAAGAGAGAGGTGGGGATAGAGAGAGAGGGGGTGGGGGAGAGAGAGAGGTGGGTATAGAGAGAGAGGGGGTGGGGGAGAGAGAGAGCAGTGGGGGAGAGAGCGAGAGCGGTGGGGGAAGGAAGAGAGAGGTGGGGGAGAGAGAGAAAGAATAGTGGTGGAGAGCGAGAGAGAGAGAGGGATGGGAGGAGAGAGAGGGGTGGGGGATAGAGAGCATTGGGTGAGAGAGAGGTGGGGGGAGAGAGATAAAGAGATAGAGGGGTGGGGGAAAGAGAGAAAGAGGGGTGGTGGAGAGAGAGTTGGGGACAGAGAGTGAGAGGTGGGGGAGAGAGAGGTGAGGGGAGAGAGAGGGAGAGAGAGGGGTGGTGGAGAGCGAGACAGAGAGATGATATAGGGAGAAAGAGAGGGTTGGAGGAGAGAGAGCAGTGGGGGGAAAGTGAGAGGTGGGGGAGAGGTAGAAAGAGGGGTGGTGGAGAGCGAGAGAGAGAGAGAGAGAGAGGTTGGGGAGACACAGGTGTGGAGAGAGAGAGAGGTTGTGGAGAGAGAGGTGGGGGAAGAGAGAGTTAGGTGGGGAGAGAGAGAGAGGGTGGGAGAGGGAGAGGTGGGGGAGAGAGAGAGAAAGAGAGAGAGAGAGAGAGAGAGAGAGAGAGAGAGAGAGAGAGAGAGAGAGAGAGAGAGAGAGAGAGAGAGTGAGAGAGAGAGTTGGGTGGGGAGAGAGAGAGAGAGAGAGAGGGGTGGGAGAGGGAGAGGTGGGGAGAGAGAGGGAGAGAGAGGGGTGGTGGAGAGCGAGACAGAGAGATGATATAGGGAGAAAGAGAGGGTTGGAGTAGAGAGAGCAGTGGGGGAAAGTGAGAGGTGGGGGAGAGGTAGAAAGAGGGGTGGTGGAGAGCGAGAGAGAGAGAGAGGTTGGGGAGAGACAGGTGTGGAGAGAGGTTGTGGAGAGAGAGGTGGAGGAAGAGAGAGTTAGGTGGGGAGAGAGAGAGATAGGGGTGGGAGAGGGAGAGGTGGGAGAGAGAGAGAGAGAGAGAGAGAGAGAGAGAGAGAGAGAGAGAGAGAGAGAGAGAGAGAGAGAGTTAGGTGGGGGGAGAGAGAGAGAGAGAGAGAGGGTGGGAGAGGGAGAGGTGGGGAGAGAGAGAGAGAGAGAGAGAGAGAGAGGAGGAGAGGTGGGGAGAGAGAGAGAGAGAGAGAGAGAGAGAGAGAGAGAGAGAGAGAGAGAGAGAGAGAGAGAGAGAGAGAGAGAGAGAGAGAGAGAGAGAGAGAGAGAGAGAGGGGGGATAGAGAAAGAGGGGTGGGGGATAGAGAAAGAGGGGTGGTTGAGAATGTGAGAGAGAGAGGGGTGGGGGAGAGAGAGAGGAGATGTGAGAGAGAAAGAGATGGGGGAGAGAGCGGAGATGTGGGAGAGAGAGAGAGAGAGAGACAGAGGTGGGTACGGAGAGAGAGATGGGTGGGGGAGAGAGAGGGGGGTGTGGAGAGAGAGAGGGGGGTGTGGGGAGAGAGAGAGGTGGGTGTGTGGAGAGAGAGGGGGTGTGGGAGAGAGAGAGGGGGTGGGGGGATAGAGAGAGGGGGTGTGGAGAGAGAGGGGGGTGTGGGGAGAGAGAGAGAGGGGTGTGGGAAGAGAGAGCAGTGGGAGGGGTGAGAGGTGAGGGGAGACAGAGAAAGAGGGGT
Source organism: Oncorhynchus keta (assembly GCF_023373465.1). NCBI lineage: Eukaryota > Metazoa > Chordata > Actinopteri > Salmoniformes > Salmonidae > Oncorhynchus > Oncorhynchus keta. The sequence goes on along the minus strand of NC_068426.1, from coordinate 15,432,964 downwards.
GGTGGAGAGAGAGAGAGGTTGGGTTGAGAGAGTTGGTGGACAGAAAGGGGTGGGGGAGAAAGAGGTGGGGGAGAGAGAGGGGGAGAGAGAGAGGGGAATGTGGGAGAAAGAGAAAATGGGGGAAGAGAGAGAGAGATGGGGAGAGAGAGAGGGTTGGGTAGAGAGAGGTGGGGGGGACAGAGAGGGGGTGGGAGAGGGAAAGGTGGGGGGAGAGAGAGAGAGGTTGGGGAGAGAGAGAGAGAGGTTGGGTAGAGAGAGGTGGGGGACAGAGAGGGGGTGGGAGAGGGAAAGGTGGGGGAGAGAGAGAGAGGAGTGGGGAAGAAAGATAGAGTTGGGGGGAAGAGGGGATGCAGAGAAAGAGGGGGTGGCGGAGAAAGACATGTGTGGGGGAAGAGAGAAAGAGAGGGGTGGGCGAGAAAGAGAGGTGTGGGGGAAGAGAGAAAGAGAGGGGTGGGGGAAGAGAGAAAGAGAGGGGTGGGGGAAGAGAGAAAAGAGAGGGGTGGGGAGATAGAGAGGTGTGAGAGAGGTGGGTGAGATAGAGAGATAGAGAGGTGGGGGTAGAGAGAGAGTTAGGGGACAAAGAGAAGAGGGGTGGTAGAGAGCGAGAGAGAGAGAGAGAGAGAGAGAGAGAGAGAGAGAGAGAGAGAGAGAGAGAGAGAGAGAGAGAGAGAGAGAGAGAGAGATGTGGGGGTGAGACGTGGGGGAGATAGAGAGAGGGGTGGAGGAAGAAAGAGAGAGGTGGGGGAGAGAGAGAGGAGATGACGGAGAAAGAGAGGTGTGGGGAAGAGAGGGAGACGGGTGCGTGATGAGAGAGAGAGAGGGAGGGTGGGGGGGGAGAGGGAGAGAGCGAGAGCGAGAGGGGGTGGGGGAGAGAGTGGTGGGGAGAGAGAGAGAGAGAGAGAGAGAGAGAGAGAGAGAGTGGGGTTGGGGTAGAGAGAGGGGGGAGAGAGAGAGAAAAAGAGAAAGATAATCACTCTTGCTGGAACAGTTCATCACCATCCCTCTGGGTAATCAGAGCTCATTATGACACAGGAAGGAATCTAGTCAAAATGATAGTCACATGGGACATCACATGGCTATGATGCAATGGACAAGTTATTACTGAGGTTTGGGCAGGATTCCATACTGACACTCTGTGGAGGAAAATCTCCTAAACTCTCGCTCTCCTCAGACTGGCAGAGTGGAATCAGAAGCAGGAGGGTTTGGGATGTTGGCTTTGGCTCTTACAAAGCAGTTAAATTACATAACAATAAGCTAAGGAGCAGAGGAGTAGGACCGAGGAACAGCACTGTATGTCCCTATGCATCAGGGTGCAACACAACCACACATACCCGTGCTGCTGTAGAAGGCAAGCCCGAAGGAAGGGTGAAATTCTTCAATAAAAAACTGTGAGAGCACGATCTCGTCAGTCCTTAATGAATCGTTCCCGTTCTTCCAGTAGAGCATGAGGTCATTCTCATTGTATGCATCTTCAAGAGAGGAGAGAACAGGGTAGAAGGTGACTCCTTTGTGTAGCCTCTCTTAGAAGAATCATGGGCTATGTCCCTCAGAGGAGAGGAGACACCGAGATTCAGTAGTACCACCTCTTCTCTGAGACCAGGGCCATGCTTTCTGTATGTATGTGTGTGTGTGTGTGTGTGTGTGTGTGTGTGTGTGTGTGTGTGTGTGTGTGTGTGTGTGTGTGTGTGTGTGTGTGTGTGTGTGTGTGTGTGTGTGTGTGTGTGTGTGTGTGTGTGTGTGTGTGTGTGTGTGTGTGTGTGTGTGTTCTAATCTGGGTAAGGTACACTGCACTGTCGCCTGAGGTTAGGTTTAACACAATCATGACAATTGAAACATCAGTGTATAAAATGACTGATAAGAAATGACCAACTTCAATTTGCCTGTAGCTGGGTCGTTCCACCAATTAGGTGCCATTTGAGTAGTGTACCTTGGTGGGAAGAAAAAGTGTTCTTTTTTTAACATTAAAATGAATCACTAATAACATAAATAAACATCTTCGGAAATTACTTTGTCAAAGCAACAAAATAACTGTGTCTTTACAATAATAGTGAACTTGTTGGGGTTAAGTGGGTTAAAAAATCTTCCTAGAAGCCACAGAGGGACATGTCAAAATACAGAAGTCTTTATTCATATAAAAATGTATTTATTTCATTGTCCCTGTGTGCGATGTTAAAGGACACTTTAATAAAACAAGCTTTTAAAATGAAATATCTTTGCACAATTTCTACTTAGAATATCAAAGGGGTGCAAAATGGCACTCATTTCATGGAACGACCCAGCCTCTGTTCCTATAAAGATGAACAGGACTTTTAATCCCTGGTAAATCCTGCATCAAAAAGACATGTATTATGGACACAAACTGACCTGACCGTGGATTACAAATGTGATTTTCTCTATATAAAAAGAGGAGGGCCAACTGTTCCATATTATGTTTGAATTCCTTTCGATGAATACACGTGAGCTAATATACAATATACCGCATTACACCCATATACCCTTATTGTTTTATACTCACAGCTCTCCAGTTCCAGAGAGCAATTCTGTGTGTCCAACGGAAAACTACTGAAGTCCATGGCGCAAAGAGCAGTCACAGTGATCCTAAAACGAAGAGCACAATCAATAATATGCTCCACAATATAACAGCACCGGAAAACAAATCCCCACGTCTCCTATGTGTATAAAGCAGCAATAGTATAGGATGGTACACTATCCTAAAGGCCTTACGCTTCCTGTGGTAAAGGAGGCCCGTTCTCCGTCTACCTGACACTGTAGAGAATGTTGCCGTCAGGGTACACTCTCAGCATGATGTTCTCCATGGTCGTGTCATGGATGAAGGAACGTTTGGAGTGGACAAAGAACACGTCTGGCACCCAGATCTTCTTCACCAGCCGAGCGTCAAATGTCCGACTCCTGTTGCTGCTGGAAGGGAAGGCCAGCCGGTCGTCCTGCCAGTAGTGTCTCAGGTACAGAGTCATGGTGAAGTCCTATACAAACACACCAACACACACCAAAGCTTAGGCCCAATAGACAAACTAGCACATTATCAAAAGAGTAATTGTATGTCAATAATGGTTCACAAAAATTATTTGTATGTACAGTAGGTCGAGAGACAGGGTAATGCAGGTTCTACGTGTTTAAAATCTATATTTGAGGTGACTGTTATGCCTCAACATTAAATTGGTCATAATAAAGTAGAATATAGTTCCAACACTTAGAGTTATAGTTCCCCCAAATTACAAATGTACACATTGGTTTCCTTACCCTGTAAGTAGTCTATGAACAAGGTATGACAGCGATTCATGCTTTGGTTTGTCTGGCACTGCTTCCAAATGCTAACATTTTAGCATTAATAGCACAAATCTCATTTAAGTCATGGTACTGATATTAGCATTTTTTTTTTACTTGTTCATAAACTGCTTACCGGGTAAGGAAACTAATGTGTAATTTTGTAATTTGGGTGAACTATCCCTTTAATGATGAGGGACAGAATATATGGGTTGTCTCATTTTGTGAAAGTGAGTTTCAGTGTGTTGGTCACACACAAAAGCACACACTTACACACAGAGGTTTATAGACTTACCATGTTGACTTCAGATATACTGTCAATGCTCTCCACCTGCACGTCTATGCCCACAGGAATAGCTGCCCCTGCATGGGAGAAAAAACAGCTTGAGATTTCACATGTATATCTTGACAGGGAGAGCAAGTTTAATCAGGCTTTTGGCGGTGTGCTGTCATATGGATTCATGACTCAAGGCTTTAGCATGTCCTACTCAACCTGAAAGCTGTTTCATGACCTCACTGTGTTTCACAAGACCTATCACAAATATATCACATCTGTCTGCACATGCAGCCTTAGTTATACAGTTCGTGAGAAATGTTCTCTTTAAGACCAAAATATTTGTAAATCAACCCAAACACTATACTTGAAATGCAATTTAGGGTAAACAAATTGTGAATAAGAGAGAAACCCTAACAAGGGGGTCAAAGAGCAACTTTGGGCTATGCTTGGTCTCAACAGAGATACTGTGACACTGTGGTCACGCTGAACATTCGTCAGCTAAGCCCTATTTTGAGATTATCCATCACTCTGCCCGCTGAATACTGCTGCAGGCTAGAGGACCCCACAAAACCCCAAAGACACACGGATGACCCCACACCTCCCCTCCCCAAAGACACACGGATGACCCCACACCTCCCCTCCCCAAAGACACACGGATGACCCCACACCTCCCCTCCCCAAAGACACACGGATGACCCCACACCTCCCCTCCCCAAAGACACACGGATGACCCCACACCTCCCCTCCCCAAAGACACACGGATGACTCCACACCTCCCCTCCCCAAAGACACACGGATGACCCCACACCTCCCCTCCCCAAAGACACACGGATGACCCCACACCTCCCCTCCCCAAAGACACACGGATGACCCCACACCTCCCCTCCCCAAAGACACACGGATGACCCCACACCTCCCCTCCCCAAAGACACACGGATGACCCCACACCTCCCCTCCCCAAAGACACAGCATCCTCATAACTTAGGGATCCCAGAGACGCTGTGTCACCAAACTAATAAATGGATTCTCTCCATATCTCCTTTCATTCAATAAGTCCTTATCATATCAAACCTACCACATCTGTCTATAATCAATATAGGTCCATCTATAATCAATATAGGTCCATCTATAATCAATAAACACCCATCTATAATCAATATACATCCATCTACAGTATAATCAAGATACATCCGTTTATAATCAATATACACTACCAGTCAAAAGTTTGGACACACCTACTCATTCAAGGATTTTTGTTTATTTTACTAGGCAAGTCAGTTAAGAACAAATTCTTATTTTCAATGATGGCCTAGGAACAGTGGGTTAACTGCCTGTTCAGGGGCAGAATGACAGATTTGTACCTTGTCAGCTCGGGGATTTGAACTTGCAACCTTTTGTTTACTCGTCCAATGCTCTAACCACTAGGCTACCCTGCCGCCCCAAATTGTAGAATAATAGAGAAGACATCAAAACTACGAAATAATAGATATGGAATCATGTTCTGCCCCTGAACAAGGCAGTTAACCCACTGTTCCTAGGCCGTCACTGAAAATAAGAATTTGTTCTTAACTGACTTGCCTAGTTAAACAAAGGTAAAATAAAATTTTATAAAATGTAGGAACTGAAAAAGTGTTAAAAAAATCTAAATCTATTTTTAGATTTTAGATTCTTCAAAGTAGCCACTCTTTGCCTTGATGACAGCTTTGTACACTCTTGGCATTCTCTCAACCAGCTTCATCTGGAATGCTTTTTCCAACAGTCTTGAAGGAGTTCCCTTCAAGACTGTTGCACTTGTTGGCTGCTTTTCCTTCAGTCTACAGTCCAACTCATCCCAAACCATCTCAATTGGGTTAAGGTCAGGTGATTGTGGAGGTCAGGTCTTCTGAATCTGCACTCCGTCACTGTCCTTCTTGATCAAATAGCCCTTACGCCGCCTGGAGGTGCGTTGGGTCATTGTCCTGTTGAAAAACAAATGATAGTCCCACTCAACGCAAACCAGATGGGATGGCGTATTGCTGCAGAATGCGGTGGTAGTCATGCTGGTTAAAAGTGCCTTGAATTCTAAATAAATCACAGATAGTATCACCAGCAAAGCACCCCCACACCATCACACCTCCTCCTCCATGCTTCTCGGTGGGAACCACACATGCGGAGATCATCTGTTCACCTACTCTACGTCTCACAATGACACAGTGGTTGGAAACAATAATCTCAAATTTGGACTCATCCGACCAAGGACAGATTTCCACCGTCTAATGTCCATTGCTCGCGTTTCTTGGCCCAAGCAAGTCTCTTCTTCTTATTGGTGTCCTTTAGTAGTGGTTTCTCTGCAGCAATTCGACCATGAAGGCCTGATTCATGCAGTATCTTCTGAACAGTTGAAGTTGAGATGTCTGTTACTTGAACTCTGTGAAGCATTTCTTTGGGCTGCAATTTCTGAGGCTGGTAAATCTACTGAACTTATCCTCTGCAGCAGCATTAACTCTGGGTCTTCCTTTCCTGTGCCAGTCCTCATAAGAGCCAGTTTCATCATAGTGCTTGATGGTTTTTGCGACTGCACTTGAAGAAACCTTTAAAGTTCTTCAAATTTTCAGGATTGACTGACTTTCATGTCTTAAAGTAATGATGGACTGTCGTTTCTCTTTGCTTATTTGAGCTGTTCTTGCCATAATATGGACTTGGTCTTTAACCAAATAGGGCTATCCATTAAGAAGGAAAGAAATTCCACAGATTAACTTTTAACAACGCACACCTGTTAATTGAAATGCATTCCAGGTGACTACTTCATGAAACTGGTTGAGAGAATGCCAAGAGTAGGCAAAGCTGTCTTCAAGGCAAAGGGTGGCTACTTTGAAGAATCTCAAATATAAAATATATTTTGATTTGTTGAACACTTTTTTGGTTACTACGTGATTCCATATGTGTTATTTCATAGCTTTGATATCTTCACTATTATTCTTCCACGTAGAAAATAGTACAAATAAAGAAAAACCCTTGAATGAGTAGGTGTGTCAAAACTTTTGACTGCTACTGTACCTCCGTCTACAGTATAATGATCATATTTCCATCTATAATCAATATACATCCATCTATAATCAATGTACATCCATCTATAATCAACATACATCAATCTATAATCAAGATACATCCATCTATAATCAATATACCTCTGTATATAATCAACATACCTCAATCTATAATCAAGATACATCCATCTATAATCAACATATCTCAATCTATAATCAACATACCTCAATCTATAATCAATATACCTCTCTATATAATCAATATACATGCATCTATAATCAACATACCTCAATCTATAATCAAGATACATCCATCTATAATCAATATACCTCTGTATATAATCAATATACCTCTGTATATAATCAACATACCTCTATCTATAATCAATATACTTCTGTATATAATCAACATACCTCAATCTATAATCAATATACCTCTGTATATAATCAATATACCTCTATCTATAATCAATATACCTCTGTATATAATCAACATACCTCAATCTATAATCAAGATACATCCATCTATAATCAATATACATCCATCTATAATCAATATACCTCTGTATATAATCAATATACCTCAATCTATAATCAAGATACATCCATCTATAATCAATATACATCCATCTATAATCAATATACCCCTGTATATAATCAATATACCTCAATCTATAATCAATATACATCCATCTATAATCAATATACATCCATCTATAATCAACATACCTCTGTATATAATCAACATACCTCAATCTATAATCAATATACATCCATCTATAATCAATATACCTCTGTATATAATCAACATACCTCAATCTATAATTAATATACCTCTGTATATAATCAGCATACCTCAATCTATAATCAATATATCTCTGTATATAATCAACATACCTCAATCTATAATCAATATACATCCATCTATAATCAATATACCTCTGTATATAATCAACATACCTCAATCTATAATCAATATACATCCATCTATAATCAATATACCTCTGTATATAATCAACATACCTCAATCTATAATCAATATAGCTCTGTATATAATCAACATACCTCAATCTATAATCAATATACCTCTGTATATAATCAACATACCTCAATCTATAATCAATATACCTCTATCTATAATCAATATACATCCATCTATAATCAATATACTTCTGTATATAATCAATATACCTCTGTATATAATCAATATACATCCATCTATAATCAATATACATCCATCTATAATCAATATACATCCATCTATAATCAATATACACTACTGTTCAAAATTTTGGGGTCACAGAAATGTCCTTGTTTCTGAAAGAAAAGCAAAACATTTCATCCATTAAAATAACATCAAATTGATCAGAAATACAGTGTAGACATTGTTAATGTTGTAAATGACTATTGTAGCTGGAAACGGAAGATTTTTAATGGAATAGCTACATAGGCGTACAGAGGCCCATTATCAGCAACCATCACTCCTGTGTTCCGATGGCACGTTGTGTTAACTAATCCAAGTTTACTGATAATTAGAAAACCAGCAAAACACCAGTGTCAACGTCAACAGTGAAGAGGCGACTCTGGGAGGCTGGCCTTCTAGGCAGAGTGGCAAAGAAAAAGCCATATCTCAGACTGGCCATTAAAAGAAAAGATTAAGATGGGCAAAAGAGCACAGACACTGGACAGAGGAACTCTGCCTAGAAGGCCAGCATCCCGGAGTCGCCTCTTCACTGTTGACGTTGAGACCGGTGTTTTGCGGGTACTATTTAATGAAGCTGCCAGTTGAGGACTTGTGAGATGTCTGTTTTCAAAACTAGACACTAATGTACTTATCTTGCTCAATTGTGCACCGGGCCTCCCACTCCTCTTTCTATTCTGGTTAGAGCTAGTTTGAGCTGTTCTGTGAAGGGAGTAGTACACAGCGTTGTACGAGATCTTCAGTTTCTTGGCAATTTCTCACCCTCATTTCTTAGAACAAGAATAGACTGACGAGTTTCAGAAGAAAGTTATTTGTTTCTGGACATTTTGAGCAGGTAATCGACTCCACAAGTGCTGATGCTCTAGATACTCAACTAGTCTAAAGAAAGCTGCTTGTTTAATCAGAACAACAGTTTTCAGCTGTGCTAACATAATTGCAAAAGGGTTTTGTAATGATCAATTAGCCTTTTAAAATGATAAACCTGGATTAGCTAACACAACGTGCCATTGGAACACAGGAGTGATGGTTGCTGATAATGGGCCTCTGTAAGCCTATGTAGATATTCCATTAAAAATCAGCCGTTTCCAGCTACAATAGTCATTAACAACATTAACAATGTGTGCACTGTATTTCTGATCAATTTTATGTTATTTTATAGGACAGACTTTTAAAATTTCTTTCAAAAACAAGGACATTTCTAAGTGACCACAAACTTTTGAACGGTAGTGTACATCCATCTAGAATCAAGATACACCCATCTAGAATCAAGATACATCCATCTAAAATCAAGATACATCCATCTAGAATCAAGATACATCCATCTAGAATCAAGATACATCCATCTAGAATCAAGATACATCCATCTAGAATCAAGATACATCCATCTAGAATCAAGATACATCCATCTAGAATCAAGATACATCCATCTAGAATCAAGATACATCCATCTAGAATCAAGATACATCCATCTAGAATCAAGATACATCCATCTAGAATCAAGATACATCCATCTAGAATCAAGATACACCCATCTAGAATCAAGATACATCCATCTAGAATCAAGATACATCCATCTAAAATCAAGATACATCCATCTAGAATCAAGATACATCCATCTAGAATCAAGATACATCCATCTAGAATCAAGATACATCCATCTAGAATCAAGATACATCCATCTAGAATCAAGATACATCCATCTAGAATCAAGATACGTCCATCTAGAATCAAGATACGTCCATCTAGAATCAAGATACATCCATCTAGAATCAAGATACGTCCATCTAGAATCAAGATACATCCATCTAGAATCAAGATACGTCCATCTAGAATCAAGATACATCCATCTAGAATCAAGATACATCCATCTAGAATCAAGATACATGCATCTACCGTTCTGACATACCCTATGAAGGAGGAGCAATTCCATATTCCCTCAAAATACATGACAGGGGTTTGAGTTAGACTGCCCCTGTCTCACACGAGTCAGTAGAGCTAACAGACTGAGTTACATATCTGCCTTGGTAGGATTAAAGTGCTCATGGCAGTATCAAAATGAGTTCTTTGAAAGATAAGCAATTTCAGGGAAAAATGGTTTCCTAATTTCAATTCCACCAAATGTACCCTTCTCTGTGACCTGCCCAATCTCATTTCAACATTACAGGGATTAACTTCCTCCATCTACCTCACCCCACCTCGCCTAGACAACACAGAAACAAACACAGAAACAAACACAGAAACAAACACAGACAAAACACAGGGATAGTTTGGAATCGATAGGAAAACAGCCAGATGGAAACCTAAATGCACATAATTCCATAACATGCCATCACACCACATTTAGAAATATGTAGCTAAACTGTCATTATAGCCTTCAGTATATATATGCCATATATATATATATATGCCATTTGGCAGACGCTTTTATCCAAAGCAACTTACAGTCATGTGTGCATACATTCTACGTATGGGTGGTCCCGGGAATCGAGCCCACTACCCTGGCGTTACAAGCGCCATGCTCTACCAACTGAGCTACAGAAGGACCACAAGTATGACTGCTATGTAAATACATGGTGCAGTGACAGTTTACAGTGGGACCCCAAACACTGACACACATGATCTGTAGTTCAATCTAACCCTTTCTGAACACCTAATGACCATACTGCGGTAGTATGTATGCTCTTTGCTGCTCTGGACTGCCCAGTAAAGATTTAGCATTTGGTATTGTTTCAGAAAGCATGGACTATAATCCAGATTACTATAGTTCTAACATCTGTGTTCTCGGCTGCAGGCTGTCTCTGTCTGCTAGGCTCTGCAGACAATCTGGGTCAGTGATTTTTTTGGGGATGGGGTGTTACAAAAGATGACACTGTAACCTACTTTCTGCTCCAGGAGAAAGCATACAAGCCACAGTACTAGCGTTAATGCTGCCTCTTCCTGAATTATACCTAATCTGTCACATCTGCTGTGTGGCACGTTATGGACTATCTATAAAAACAAATTACTGTAGGTAAAGCTCCATTGTCCTCTCCCTCCCTCCCCCCTCCCTCCCTCCCTCCCTCCCTCCCTCCCTCCCTCCCTCCCTCCCTCCCTCCCTCCCTCGAAAGACCCTTGACCTCCCCATTCACTCTTAATTAATGAGTCAAACCCAACAGCTGCTGGTAAAAGCACACACAGTCACATCCAAACTTCATGTTGTCATAGTTCAACCACATGCAAATATGTTGTATGCCCACCATGCCAAAGGAGACTGGGGGGGATGGTCTTACCTCCAAAGCCAGGCCGCATTGCAAAGTCATGGTCCTCGATACGGAGCAGCTGTTCAGATTTAATTAGCAGGGACTTGGTGCTGTCAGACTTTTTCATCTTAAAGTCTATTCGTCTGAGGAGCAAAGCAGACACAGATCAGCTTATCAGATGTAATCTTTCCTAAGAAATACACACTCACACCAACTGGCACACACACACACACACACACACACACACGCGCGCGCACGCACGCACGCACGCACGCACGCACGCACGCACGCACGCACGCACGCACACACACACACACACACACACACACACACACACACGGAGAGACAAACACTCTCTTAGCTGTTAAGAATGATTAATTTCACTTTATGTCTTATTAAAATCACATCACAGTTAGCAGAGGGTCAAATTACATGATTGATGAATCCCTCCAATTTGAGTGACAACAGACCCTGCATCATCACTCGCAAATCCTTTAAATAGCATCATACAAAACTTCAGTCAACTGTTATTCTCATTTTACAATCAAACTATTTATACCCATACTACAGAAACACAAACAGCTCTATTTTTACAAATTATTCTGGCGTACACTCAAACCCCTTATCAAATCCCCTCTCCATCATTTCCCAGAAATTACTGCTTCTCTCTTACGAGGTGTCCCCACCCAAACTCGGGACCCTGATATTACCTCTAAGTCCCTGTGGTTACCTCACCTGCCCTGGCCTTTATTCACAATGCACTGCAGTAATGACGTCTGTCCCAGCACACATTGGAGATTATTCACTCAACCATGGTAAATTCACCATCAGTGTTTTTTTATTCACAGAGATTGGATTGATGCATTGCATCTATGAATAGCATTCCATGTTAAACAATACAACTCCTCCCCAAAACAACCTTTTAACCATGTCAATCAGACAACAGATCAACAGAACAGTAACATCCTGTGGTGTGTATACTAAATGAAACATTGCTTCCAGAACTATACACAAACCAGCTTCAAACCAAACAGAAAAGATAAGCAAACACAACCCTTGACAAGAACATAACACAACTCCAGTGGGACCACACCCCTAGACTCTGGCTCACCCTCCATGTTGGTTCTTGGTGTTCTCCCCAAGGTACACGTCCTTGTGCCTCCTCTTGTTGGGTCGGTGGCTGCCGTTGAGCAGTGTGACAGGCCACAGCCAGGCCAGGCACATCAGCCTGAAGGCCAGGAGCACCAGGTTCATGCCTGGGGTTGGAAGAGCTGGAGCAACCAGGAAGTCTTTCCAATGCGTCTGAGTCTATCTCTCAGAGATCTTCCAGGAGGTCAGTGGGACGCCCCGACTGTCCCCGTCCGGTGGCCCATCCATATCCCAGCAGCACCCATTCCACCTCACAGCGGACAAGCAGAGCTCTGAGAGATCTGTGTTATACAACCCTCTCGTCCTCTGTTACATGCTGCACGTTGATCCAGGCATCCAACTATCAGCTCCAGTGCCACAAAATGTTCCTCCAGCTTGTGTTTTCGCCTGCCCGTGTCCTAGAGCCAGTCCCTTTGGCTCATGCTTCTATGCTACTCAGGGCACATCCTGTTCTCCCTGCTCTCCTCTCTCCCCTCCCTCTGATTAAAACCAAATATCAATTTATTCCTATAATGACAAAGGAATGATGTTAATTCCTCTCTAATCTTCTTATGTGTGGTTGCTGAAATCTTTCAGTAACCTACAAACTGGAGCCAGGGGAGGGCGGGCTGGGGATAACACAACCAACAGTTTCTAATCATGATTCTCCCTAGATAAAAAGAAAAAGCATGTAGCCCACATTCAGAGTATGGATCCAGGGTTTTCCCTAGAATTGCTTTGTGATTGCGATGTCAGCAGGAACAGATTTCAATATATTCGTTCCACTTGCTTATTCAGATTTTTAGAAAAGCATCTGTGCATTTTGGATAGCTACCATGGATTTATTTAAACCATTGACCATAAAATAGGTTTATACTATCTGGCAATGCCAGTATGTCCAGTTATTGCTATCCTGTCAGCACAACAATCCTATCCCTTTGGTACTATACCGCTGTAAACCTACCGTTGCATACAGTTGAATGCCAGGGTCTGCCATATGCCAGTCATTCATCTAAACCTCACAGTCATGCACTCTGCTACCCCCAAATCTTTTTTTAGCATATCACTTAAATCTCCTCCTAAATCCTCCTCTTAACATCTGCAAAGCATCAACAGTCAACATCCAGCTAATCTGGAGCTATGGAGATGGATAGCCAAATGACAACCATCAAATGTTTAATGCCACTAGATTAGTTGAGCATCTGTGTGACAAAATGAGGTGAGGTAGAGCAATCAGAGTTGAGATGATAAGCAGGATATTAAGAGAGGAACAGACACCTCTGATTTGGTGGATTATTACAGGAATAGTGCTCGTAACAATACCGTTGCTCTTCTACAATCGTCATCATTCATAGAATATATCCTTGAAAGGAACGAAAATGAGTATGTCTTCTTCATGTTGCTGTACTGGTTGTATTGATTTGAAGGTTGGACTAAAATGGTGGTCTCACAGCTGCTTTTCTATTATTAGGCATTGGCTGTGTAATGGCTGCAGGTTAAACCAGGCTGAGCATGTTTTCCAGTCATTTAAAATAACCATTTCCTTTTCAAGGTGTACGTTGACTGATGTAAGCCAACCATGATTATCAGGTCTGTTAAATAAATGTTGGCTTTTAACAACCAGAATGTATGCTAATGTCACCACAAGGGGTTTGGATAACTGCTGGTAATATTCATGGATATGATCACCCGGGAATGGATGGATACAAGGTTGAATCACTGGAATATAAACAGAATTAAACCATATGACACAGAGGAAAATGTAAACAAAACAAACAGACATTATAGTGATGAGTAAAAACACATGAATAGAAAATAACAAAACCGGACAAGACGTTTGACAGAAAGAGACTGGTGAAGAATCAATGATAAAATGGAAGCGCCCACAGCATAATCCCAGTCCAGTGGCATTCTCCTTTAATCTGGGATTAGCGTTGACTGAGGACAGAGGGAAGCGCTGCCATCTTTAAGGCATGCACATGGAGCCAGGTTCTTCTCTCACAGGCACCTCCTAGGGACCATAAAGGAGACATGTACACGTGGATCAAATTACAGGGCGGCAGCGTAGCCTAGTGGTTAGAGCGTAGTAACCGGAAGGTTGCGAGTTCAAACCCCCGAGCTGACAAGGTACAAATCTGTCGTTCTGCCCCTGAACAGGCAGTTGTTCCCAGGCCGCTGTTCCCAGGCCGCTGTTCCCAGGCCGTCATTGAAAATAAGAATATGTTCTTAACTGACTTGCCTGGTTAAATAAAGGTCAAATTAAAATTAAAAACAGTACCATCTTGCAAACACACCCTCTAGTCTAGTGCTCACTGTTGGTAAACCATGGCAACAGAGTGAGGCATCCAGACTAAAAGATGCTTGCTATGACACACATATACTTTCATATATTAAAACCATAGCCACTCATTATTATCATACAATTCTGCTGTGAAATTGTTGTGTATTTCTTCAGTGCTTCTCTCTGTTTATCATCCCCTATGGGATGACTGGTCTGTGGAACACTTCTCATCATAATGTGGTTTTGCAACTGAACGAACTCAATGCAAAAACTCAATGCATATCATTTTCAGGCCTTAAGGATATTTAGGGAATGTGATACATTGTATCAGAATGACAACAATGTTGTTAATATCAGGCATATCATTTTACAAGATAAACAGTTACGTTTCTTATAAATCACATTCACTTATTTAAGTATATTTAAAGACTTCATCATTGGCAGTGTACAGGATTCTACAAAAGGACATTCACCAAACACTTAAACTCGAATGACACTCTCAATAATGGTTGCACAAAAACAATCTGTGTGCTCCCACAAATATTAGAATGAGCCCATGCCTCTAGCTGGGCTTGGTGTGGGCAAGGCTGTGTTGGGCTTTGCTGTGTTGGGCTTGCTGTGGGCTAGCCTGTGCTGGGCTTGCTGTGGGCTAGCCTGTGTTGGGCTTGGTGTGGGCTAGCCTGTGTTGGGCTTGGTGTAG
This sequence comes from Oncorhynchus keta, assembly GCF_023373465.1. Lineage (NCBI taxonomy): Eukaryota > Metazoa > Chordata > Actinopteri > Salmoniformes > Salmonidae > Oncorhynchus > Oncorhynchus keta. The sequence continues at coordinate 15,417,827 of NC_068426.1, read as the reverse complement.
GCTAGACTATGTTGGGCTTGGTGTAGACTAGGCTGTGTTGGGCTTGGTGTGGACTAGGCGTGGGCTTGGTGTGGGCTAGCCTGTGTTGGCTTGGTGTGGGCTAGCCTGTGTTGGGCTTGGTGTGGGCTAGCCTGTGTTGGGCTTGGTGTAGGCTAGACTATGTTGGGCTTGGTGTAGACTAGGCTGTTGGGCTTGGTGTGGACTAGGCGTGGGCTTGGTGTGGGCTAGCCTGTGTTAGGCTTGGTGTGGGCTAGCCTGTGTTGGGCTTGGTGTGGGCTAGCATGTGTTGGGTTTGGTGTGGGTTAGGCTGTCTTGGGTTTGGTGTGGGCTAGCTTGTGTTGGGCTTGGTGTGGGCTAGGCTGTGATGAGCTTGGTGTGGGCTAGGCTGTGTTGGGCTTGGTGTGGGCTAGGCTGTGTTGGCTTGGTGTGGGCTAGCCTGTGTTGGGCTTGGTGTTAACCAGGCTGTGTTGGGCTGGTGTGGGTTACGTGTTGGGCTTGGTGTGGGCTAGCCTGTGTTGGGTTTGGTGTGGGCTGGTCCTTCCTGTGCTGGTGTGAGCTGGTCCATCTTGGATTTGGTGTGGACTAGCCTGTGTTTGGCTGGTGTGGGCAAGCCTGTTTTTGGCTTAGTGTGGGAAAGCCTACGTTGGGCTAGGTGAGGGCTGGCCTGTGTTGGGTTTGGTGTGGGCTAGCCTGTGTTGGGCTGGTGTGGGCTAGCCTGTGTTGGGCTTGGTGTGGGCTAGCTAGTCTGTGTTGGGCTTGGTGTGGGCTAGCTAGCCCGTGTTGGGCTAGGTGTTGGCTGGCCTGTGTTGGGCTTGGTGTGGGCTAGCCTGTGTTGGGCTTGGTGTGGGCTAGCTAGCCCGTGTTGGGTTTGGTGTGGGCAAACCTGTATTGGGCTTGTTGTGGGCTAGCCTGTGTTGGGTTTTTGGTGTGGGCTGGCCTGTGTTGGGCTGGTAATGGCTAGCCTGTGTTGGGCTGGTGTGGGCTGGCCTGTGTTGGGTTTGGCGTGGGCTAGCCTGTGTTGGGCTAGGTGTGGGCTGGCCTGTCTTGGGCTGGTGTGGGCTAGACTGTGTTGGGCTGGTGTGGGCTAACCTGTGTTGGGTTTTGGTGTGGGCTGGCCTGTGTTGGGCTGGTAATGGCTAGCCTGTGTTGGGTTGGTGTAAGCTGGCCTATGTTGGGTTTGGCGTGGGCTAGCCTGTGTTGGGCAGGTGTGGGCTAGCCTGTGTTGGGCTAGGTATGGGCTGGCCTGTGTTGGGCTTTGTGTGGGCTGGCCTGTGTTAGGCTGGTGTGGGTAAGCCTACGTTGGGCTAGGTATGGGCTGGCCTGTGTTGGGCTGGTGTGGGTTAGCCTGTGTTGGGCTTGGTGTGGGTAAGCCTGTGTTGGGCTTGGTGTGGGCTAGCCTGTGTTGGGTTTGGTGTGGGCTAGCCTGTGTTGGGCTGGTGTGGGCTAGCCTGTGTTGGGCTTGGTGTGGGCTAGCTAGCCTGTGTTGGGCTTGGTGTGGGCTAGCTAGCCCGTGTTGGGCTAGGTGTTGGCTGGCCTGTGTTGGGCTTGGTGTGGGCTAGCCTGTGTTGGGCTTGGTGTGGGCTAGCTAGCCCGTGTTGGGTTTGGTGTGGGCAAACCTGTATTGGGCTTGTTGTGGGCTAGCCTGTGTTGGGCTTGGTGTGGGCTAGCCTCTGTTGGGCTTGGTGTGGGCTAGCTTGTGTTGGGATGGTGTGGGCTAGCCTGTGTTGGGCTTGGTGTGAGGTGGTCCTTCCTGTGCTGCTGTGGGCTGGTCCATCTTGGGCTTGGTGTGGGCTGGCCTGTGTTGGGCTTGGTGTGGGCAGGCCTGTGTTGGGCTGTTGTGGGTAACCCTACGTTGGGCTAGGTGTGGGCTGGCCTGTGTTGGGCTGGTGTGGGCTAGCCTGTGTTGGGCTTGGTGTGGGTAAGCCTATGTTGGGCTAGGTGTGGGCTTGCCTGTGTTGGGCTTGGTGTGGGCTGGCCTGTGTTGGGCTTGGTGTGGGCTAGCCTGTGTTGGGCTTGGTGTGGGCTAACCTGTGTTGGGTTTTTGGTGTGGGCTGGCCTGTGTTGGGCTGGTAATGGCTAGCCTGTGTTGGGCTGGTGTGGGCTGGCCTGTGTTGGGTTTGGCGTGGGCTAGCCTGTGTTGGGCTAGGTGTGGGCTGGCCTGTCTTGGGCTGGTGTGGGCTAGCCTGTGTTGGGCTGGTGTGGGCTAACCTGTGTTGGGTTTTGGTGTGGGCTGGCCTGTGTTGGGCTGGTAATGGCTAGCCTGTGTTGGGTTGGTGTAAGCTGGCCTATGTTGGGTTTGGCGTGGGCTAGCCTGTGTTGGGCAGGTGTGGGCTAGCCTGTGTTGGGCTAGGTATGGGCTGGCCTGTGTTGGGCTTTGTGTGGGCTGGCCTGTGTTAGGCTGGTGTGGGTAAGCCTACGTTGGGCTAGGTATGGGCTGGCCTGTGTTGGGCTGGTGTGGGTTAGCCTGTGTTGGGCTTGGTGTGGGTAAGCCTGTGTTGGGCTTGGTGTGGGCTAGCCTGTATTGGGCTGGTGTGGGCTAGCCTGTGTTGGGCTGGTGTGGGCTAATCTGTGTTGGGCTTGGTGTGGGCTGGTCCTTCAAGTGCTGGTGTGTGCTGGTCCATCTTGGGTTTGGTGTGGGCTAGCCTGTGTTGGGCTAGGTGTTGGCTTGCCTGTGTTGGGCCTGGTGTGGGCTGGCATGAGTTGGGCTTGGTGTGGGCTGGCCTGTTGTGACGATCGTCGTAATGAGCGGACCAAGGAGTAGCGTGTGGTCAGGGCGTGACATTACCTCCTCCCAAAGGTGCGGACTGTGGCCGCAAAACCTGAAACCAAATGGGGAGGGTAGGGGGGTTGATTAGTGTCTGTGGCGGCTCCGGTGCAGGTCGTAGCCTCCGCCCAGACCTGAGCATCGTTGCCGGAAGCTCTGGACTGTGAACCGTCGCCGGAAGCTCTGGACTGTGAACCGTCACCGGAGCTCTGGACTGTGAACTGTCGCCAGAAGCTCTGGACTGTGAATGCTCACTGGAGGCCTAGTGCGTGGAGCCCGTACAGGTTGCACCAGACTGGTGACACACACTTCAGGGTGAGTGCGGGGAGCTGGCACAGGACGTACCGGACTGGGGAGGCGCACTGAAACCCTGGTGCGTGGAGCCGGCACAGGTGGCACCGGACTGGTGACACACACTTCATGGCGAGTGCGGGGAGCTGGAAAAGCATGTACCGGTGTAGGCTAGCCTGTGTTGGGCTTGGTGTGGGCTGGTCCTTCCTGGGCTGGTGTGGGCCGGTCCTTCTTGGGCTTGGTGTGTGCTTGCTGTAGGCTAGCATGTGTTGGGCTGGTGTGGGCTTGCTGTAGGCTAGCATCTGTTGAGCTGGTGTGGGGTTGTTGTAGGCTAGCATCTGTTAAGCTTGTTGTGGGCTAGCCTGCGTTGGGCTTGGTATGGGCTGGCCCATCTTGGGCTACTGTGGGCCAGCTTATGACGTGCTTGCGCAATTTGGACTGGTGTGGGTTTGGTGTGGGCTAGCCCATGCCCACCATGACATTGAATACTCATATGGAGCCAATGGAGTCCTATTTTGCTGAGAAACTTAAAATTCATATATGCAGCCACAACAAGAAATAGACCAGGATTCAGGGTTGGTTAGTGGGGTCTGTGATCGTGGGGGTATATTACAGCGGCAGTAGCACCTACTGGGAGAAAAATGACCACTGTGACTGAATCTGTTCGACATTGAGATTTCATTGGCCCTGAGCTGATCACGTCTCCCTGAGGTTCCAATATTGCCTCAACGCTCTGACGTTCTGATTTTGTTGTATCTCATCTTATTGAAATGTGTTTCCTGTATGTGTTACTTTTATTCATCTTTAAGTTGTCATAGTGCACGTGAAAGGAAATCGTAGTACACGTGAAAGGAAATCGTAGTACACATGAAATGAACTTCTTGCCTCATGCCTGCCTGCACTGTGACATCCCGCAGTGCTTTTCTCATCCAGACCAGTTGTCTTTGATGTGAATGACTTTACTGAAGGTTTGAGAGAAAAAGGAAGCTGCCTTTTACGAAACTGCAAGATACAAGAAAATATACTGTTTCATTGGAAACCACAATATAATAAGGAGAACTAACTGTGTATGCAGTTATTACTCAGAAGAGAATAAAGGTGAAATCGGGTTGTCAGTAGTTACCGCAGCCACAAAGTTAAAATTGACTATGTCTTCAAAATTCATGAAAACAAAATAATATTTTTGGTCCTCATTTAAGGTTTGGGTTAGGTGTAAGGTTAGCAGTATGGTTAAGGTTAGGTTTCAAATCTGATTTTATGAAGATAAATTGTAGAAATAGGCAGGGTTTAGCCATTTGTGGATGTGGTAACTAGTGACAACTGTGAAATAGTGTGAGAAGTGGGAATTCGTTGACAGAGTGTCATGGAAAGAAATCAACCAGATGTCAACCCACTTGGCACAAGCTGGTTGAATCAACGTTGTTTCAACTCAATTTGTCAATGCATTGTGACATGGGAAATACATTTTTTTTTAAAGTCATTGTTTTGATGGTGAAATTTCTACCACAGGATTATGTCATCGTGATAACCACATTTCAAAATAGGCAAACCTTGTATAAAATATGTTGTATTTGAAGAGAACACACGATTTCGAAATGACTCAATATGGGTCAAAATTCTACAGAGATCCAGGACCATATGCATTTCAGTTAAAATAACAACCCATTGTTTATTTTCCAGGACAAATTATGTCCATGAATGTTTCATGTGTGTTTAATACAGTCGCTTCACAGATGGTTTTGGTATTTTAACCTGCATGTCATGAACTCGTCTGTTGAGGATAGACAAAATCGCACACTCACAATGGTGCACTCGCGGAGCCGGCTCGTCAGCATGTAATGGGTAGTTTAGGGTAGTTTCTCTGGACCCCCCCTTCCCTAAAAATAAAATATGCGTCACAAGCTGACTACATTGGGCACGGGCATGCATCCTCGTGCACCATCACGCTTTTGTTGATTTTGTCCATCCACACCAGCGTTCTGCTGTCATCCAATACATAGTGCCAACTGTAAAGTTTGGTGGAATATGAATAATGGTCTGGGGCTGTTTTGCATGGTTTGGGCTAGGACCCTTAGTTCCAGTGAAGGGAAATCTTAACGTTACAGCATACAATGACATTCTAGATGATCCTGTGCTTCCAACTCGTGGCAACAGTTTGGGGAGGGCCCTTCCCTGTTTCTGCATGACAATGCCCCCGTGCACAAACACGAGGTCCATACAGAAATGGTTTGACGAGATCGGTGTGGAAGAACTTGACAGGCCTGCACAGAGCCCTGACCTCAACCCCATCGAACACCATTGGGATGAATTGGAATGCCAACTGTGAGCCAGGCCTAATCGCCCAACATCAATCCCCGACCTCACTAATGCTCTTGTGGCTGAATGGAGGCAAGTCCCTGCATGAATGTTCCAGTATCTAGTAGAAAGCCTTCCCAGAAGAGATATAGCAGCAAAGGGGGGACCAACTACATATTAATGCCCATGATTTTGGAATGAGATGTTCGACATCCACATACTTTTGGTAATGTAGTAATGTATTTCTTATAAGCGCCCGGATTAGTGTCCCGCTCCTTGAAAGCGGCAGGGGACCACTTCTGAATTGAGCGAGTCACTGGTACTTCCTGCTTTGGTTTTTGCTTGTAAGCAAGAATCAATTATGGTCAGATTGTGCTTGCTTATGGCCTTATACAGCTCGTTGAGTGCGGTCTTAGTGCCAGCGTCGGTTTGTGGTGGTAAATAGGCGGCTACAAAAAATATAGACGAAAACTCTTTCGGTAGATAGTGTAGTCTACAGCTTATCATGAATTACTCTACCTCAGGCGAGCAATACCTTGAGACTACCTTAATATTTGACATTGCACACCAGCTGTTATTGACAAATGGACACACACCCCCACCCCTCATCATACCAGATGTAGCTGTTCTGTCCTGCCGATGCACGGAAAACCCAGCAAACTGTATATTATTTGTGTCATCGTTCAGCCACGAGTCGGTGAAACATAAGATATTACTGTTTTTAATGTTCTGTTTGTACAATGGTCTCGATTGGAGCTAATCCAGTTTATTCTCCATTGATTACACCAATAGAATGGATGGAAGAGGCGGGCTACCCACTAGCCAATGAATTCTCACAAGGCACCCTGATCTGCGCTCCCAGTATCTCCTTCTTTTCTTCATGTGAATGACGTGGATTTGGTCCTTGTCTGGGAGCAACATTATATCCTTCTCATCAGACTCTTTAAAGAACAAATCTTCCTCTAGTTTGAGATGAGTAATCACTGTTCTGATATCCAGCAGCTCTTTTTGGTCATAAGAGGCAGTAGCATCAACATTATGTACAAAACAAGTTAAAAACAATGCGAAAAGACACAACAAATAGCACAATTGGTTAGGAGCCTGTAAAACGGCAGCCATCCCCTCATTTCAATATTACTTTTAAAATCAAATAAATCTTACAAACTAATGTAACATTCAACCTTAAAATGATGAACACATCCATGGCCACAGTTTGAGGTTACTGTAAGTATAAATGTCTTCTTATGTAATCAAGTTCAAGATAGCATGCATAGGTCATCGCAGGTCAGTGGAGATTTTCACATTGTGTAATAATCTGCCCATGTACTTTTAATGTAATCTCAACTGCAATCCGGATCATTTGGTTCTGCTATTAGATAAAGCACAGTGATAACACATTCATCTGTTTTAAAAATAAATAAAATATCTGACATTGTATTCCCATTTGAATTTTCCTGTGCTTTTAAATGGTTGTGTGACAACTAAAACAAAAATCTAAATGTTTTATTTGGTTAGGATTTTAGTTGGTTGAAGGCATAGTGATAACAGATTTGAAATTCAACTAACTTGTGGTTGTGTTTTTGAGTGGGTGAATATAGGTTGTATTGTCATTGATCAACGTCTCAACCAAATATTACCCAATTATCCACGTTGAAATGACGTGGTGTGCCCAGTGGGAAAAGTTTCTATGAGGCTCTGAGTGGAAGGAGTGGGGAAGGGGTGGGGTCATATGGCTTCTATGAGGCTCTGAGTGGAAGGAGTGGGGAAGGGGTGGGGTCATATGGTTTCTATGAGGCTCTGAGTGGAAGGAGTGGGGAAGGGGTGGGGTCATATGGTTTCTATGAGGCTCTGAGTGGAAGGAGTGGGGAAGGGGTGGGGACATATGGCTTCTATGAGGCTCTGAGTGGAAGGAGTGGGGAAGGGGTGGGGTCATATGGTTTCTATGAGGCTCTGAGTGGAAGGAGTGGGGAAGGGGTGGGGTCATATGGTTTCTATGAGGCTCTGAGTGGAAGGAGTGGGGAAGGGGTGGGGTCATATGGCTTCTATGAGGCTCTGAGTGGAAGGAGTGGGGAAGGGGTGGGGTCATATGGCTTCTATGAGGCTCTGAGTGGAAGGAGTGGGGAAGGGGTGGGGACATATGGCTTCTATGAGGCTCTGAGTGGAAGGAGTGGGGAAGGGGTGGGGTCATATGGCTTCTATGAGGCTCTGAGTGGAAGGAGTGGGGAAGGGGTGGGGTCATATGGTTTCTATGAGGCTCTGAGTGGAAGGAGTGGGGAAGGGGTGGGGTCATATGGTTTCTATGAGGCATTGAGTGTGACAACATCACAGCCAGACGACCCATGGCGGTAATATGTAGGAGGACATAGAGGATGAATATTAAAAGTAAAATTATCAAAATATTTCCAATTACAGGTGTAACCAAGGTGATGGCTGATCAACACAAAAGGGGCCATTAAAAAATAAATAAGTGATCACATGCTGTGGATGATTCTAATAGAGCCCTGGATGCTTTAAGGGGGGTCTAAATAATGCTAATTGAACCATTCTCCTATTTGTTTAGAATGACATTTGTACTGCTACAGTGGAAAATATTAAAAGCTAATTCCAAATGAAAGAAACACCCCCACCTCTGTGTCATGTTTAAATATAAAACACATCCAATGTGACTGTACTTGACTCTCAGGGCACATCCTTACATCATGTTAATGTACTGTATGTACTAGAAACAGCTGGACCTGACAGTGGCTCTTCAGACAGAACCACAACGAGCCACCGCCATGATATGCCCACAACTTGATATAAGAACCTTGACATGAGGACAATGAGTTACTATCCCAAGTAATGTTGTAGCATTACATAGTGTTGGAAAACATCAGTTTGTTATTTGAAAGGAGATATGTGTACAATCTTCTGATGTGTCCCATACTTGAACTGGATGATTTACCAAAAACAATTGGATTAGCAGACAATGCCATGAAAAGGTTTTTGCCCCCCTCCTCCTGATGTTCTCTATTTTTGCATATGTTCTGCTACTGAATGTTATTAGATCTTCAACCAAAACCTAATATTAGATCAAGAGAACCTGAGTTTACAAATAACCCCAAAAAAGGATACTTGTTTGATTTATTTCACTAACAAAGTTATGCAACACCCCCACAACACACCAATCCACACAATACCCCATAATGACAAAGAAAAAACGTTTTTTAGAAATATTTGCAAATGTATTCAAAATAAAAAATGGAACTATTACATTTACATAAGTTCAGACACTTTACTCAGTACTTTGTTGAAGCACCTTTGGCAGCGATTACAGCCTCTAGTCTTCTTGCTTATGACGCTACAAGCTTGACACACCTGTATTTGCAGAGTTTCTCCCATTCTTCTCTACATATCCTCTCAAGCTCTGGTCAGGTTGAATAGGGAGCATTGCTACACAGCTATTTTCAGGTCTCTCCAGAGATGTTAGATCGGGTTCAAGTCCGGGCTCTGGCTGGGCTACTCAAGGACATTCAAAAGACTTGTCCCAAAGCCACTCCTGCATTGTCTTGGCTGCATGCTAAGGGTTTTTGTCCTGTTGGAAGGTGAACCTTCGTCCCCAATCTGAGGTCCTGAGTGCTCTGGAGCAGGTTTCATCAAGGATCTCTCTGTATTTTGCTCCGTTCATCTTTCCCTCGATTTTGACTAGTCTCCCAGTCCCTGCCACTGAAAAACATCCTCACAGCATGATGCTGTCACCACCATGCTTCACCGTAGAGATGGTGCCAGTTTTCCTCCAGATGTGACGACTGGCAATCAGGCCAAAGAGTTCAATCTTGTTTTCTTCAGATCAGAGAATCGTGTTTCTCATGGTCTGAGTCCTTTAGATGCCTTTTGGCAAACTCCAAGCGGGCTGTCATGTGCCCTTTACCGAGGAGTGGCTTCCGTCTGGCCACTCTACCATAAAGGTCTGATTGGTGGAGTGCTGCAGAGATGGTTGTCCTTCTGGAAGATCCTCACACCTCCATAGAGGAACTCTGGAGCTCTGTCAGAGTGACCATCGAGTTCTTGGTCACCTCCCAGACCAAGGCCCTTCTCCCCCGATTGCTCAGTGTGGCTGGGTGGCTAGCTCTAGGCCAGTCTTGGTGGTTCCAAACTTCTTTAATTTAAGAATGATGGATGTGTCACGCCCTGACCTTGGAGAGCCTTTTTATTTCTCTATTTGGTTCGGTCAGGGTGTGATTTGGGTGGGCATTCTAGTTTTTCTATTTCTATGTTGGCCGGGTATGGTTCCCAATCAGAGTCTATCGTTGTCTCTGATTGGGGATCATACTTAGGCTGCCTTTTTCCCCCTTTAGTTTGTGGGATCTTGCTTGTGTGTAGTTGCTTTCTGCACTGCATGTAGCTTCATGTTCGGTTGTAGTTCGGGTTATTGTTCTTTCCTGTTCATCAAAAATAATGATGTACGCTTACCACGCTGCCCCTTAGTCTGATTCTTCCATCAACGAACGTGACAGGATGCCACTGTGTTCTTGGGGACCTTAAATTCTGCAGAAAATATGCACTTCCCCAGATCTGTGCCTCGACACAATCCTGTCTCTACAGATAAATTCTTCGACCTCTTGATTTGGTTTTTGCTCTGACATGCACTGTCAACTGTGGGACCTTATATAGACAGGTGTGTGCCTTTCCAAATCATGTCCAATTAATTGAATTTACAACAGGTGGACTCCAATAAAGTTGTAGAAACATCTCAAGGATGATCAATGGATACAGGATGCACCTGAGCTCAATTTCGAGTCTCATAGCAAAGGTTCTGAATACTTATGTAAATAAGGTATTTTTTTTTTGCTTTGTCATTATGGGGCATTGTGTGTAGATTGATGAGGAAAATTGTTAACTTAATCCATTTTAGAATAAGACGGTAACGTAACAAAATGTGGAAAAGTAAAGGGTTCTGAATACTTTCCGAATGCACTGTAGATATACCGCTGACACTAAGGTTCACACACTTTTCCTGGCCGGCATCACAGTGATGAAGATAAACTCAGCAAGAAACGAAAGGTCCTCTCACTGTCAACTGCTTTTATTTTCAGCAAACTTAACATGTGTAAATATTTGTATGAACATAACAAGATTCAACAACCGAGACATAAACTGAACAAGTTCCACAGACATGTGACTAACAGAAATTGAATAATGTGTCCCTGAACAAAGGGGGGGTCAAAATCAAAAGTAACTGTCAGTATCTGGTGTGGCCACTAGTTGCATTAAGTACTGCAGTGCATCTCCTCCTCATGGACTGCACCAGATTTGCCAGTTCTGTGAGATGTTACCCCACTCTTCCACCAAGGCACCTGTAGGTTCCCGGACATTTCTCTGGGGAATGGACCTAGCCCTCACCCTCTGATCCGACAGGTCCCAGATGTGCCCAATGGGAATGAGATCCAGGCTCCTCACTGGCCATGGCAGAACACTGACATTCCTGTCTTGCAGGAAATCACGCACAGAACGAGCAGTATGGCTGATGGCATTGCAGGAAGGGTACCACATGAGGAGGGAGGATGTCTTCCGTGTAACACACATCGTTGAGATTGCCTGCAATGACAACAAGCTCAGTCCGATGATGCTGTGACACACCGCCCCAGACCATGACGGACCATCCACCTCCAAATCGATCCCGCTCCAGAGTACAGGCCTCAGTGTAACGCTCATTCCTTCGATGATAAACGTGAATCCGACCATCACCCCTGATGAGACAAAACCGTGACTTGTCAGTGAAGAGCACTTTTTGCCAGTCCTGTCTGGTCCAGCTATGGTGGGTTTGTGCCCATAGGTGATGTTGTTGCCGGTGATGTCTGGTGAGGACCTGCATTACAACAGGCCTACAAGCCCCCAGTCCAACCTCTCTCAACCTATTGTGGACAGTCTGAGCACTGATGGAGAGATTGTGCGTTCCTGGTGTAACTCGGGCAGTTGTTGTTGCCATCCTGTACCTGTCCTGCAGGTGTGATGTTCGGATGTACCGATCCTGTGCAGGTGTTGTTACACGTGGTCTGCCACTGCGAGGACGATCAGCTGTCTGTCCTGTCTCCCTGTAGGTCTGTCTAGGGCGTCTCACAGTACGGACATTGCAATTTATTGCCCTGGCCACATATGCAGTCCTCATGCCTCCTTGCAGCATGCCTAAGGCACGTTCACGCAGATGAACAGGGACCCTGGGCATCTTTCATTTGCTGTTTTTCAGAGTCAGTACAAAGGCCTCTTTAGTGTCATAAATTTTCAAAACTGTGACCTTAATTGCCTACCATCTGTAAGCTGTTAGTGTCTTAACGACCCTTCCACAGGTGCATGTTCATTAATTGGTCATGGTTCATTGCACAAGCATGGGAAACAGTGTTGAAACCCGTTACAATGAAGATTTTTACGAATTTTCTTTGAAAGACAAGGTCCTGAAAAAGGGACATTTCTTTTTTTGCTGAGTTTAGGTAGGTGGTAGTCCATCAGATAGAAGTTCTACAGAGATTAGAGTGAGTGAGCGTGCAAGTGTGTAATACTACAGACACACATTGAGGCTGTTCAGGCCGCTGGATGACTATAGGGTTACCACCACACGGTCCTGTAGATATAAATGTGTGTGTTTGTACCCGTGGGTGTGTGCTCCTTTAGATGTTGATGTACTGAACAAACAGCGCCACCAGCAGGTAAAGAAAGAGCAGGAACTCAAACAGCAGGCTGCTGTCCAATGGGAGTTCAGGGATCTGGGAGTGACGGACAGGTTCCGCCGTGATGAGGTTCTGAGAGGGGCGGGGCCGAGAGACCCACACAGTTACGCTCCTAGTTAGTGCGTGTGTTTGTGGTGCAGTGTGAATTGGCTACAGGAATAGGGCCTAGGTGTCTGTAACATGGTCCCAGATTTGTGCTCTTGCCAACTCTATTGCTGTCATTGTCAAGCCAAACATTTGTCATCACCCAGTAGTGACAAGGAGTTTAGCATGATGGCACAAACAGACTGGGACTCAGGCTAAGGTCTGCAGCAGCGAGGAATGTGTGTCTGAATGTGTGGAAGAACATGTTGTGGCGAGAACAGAACAGTGGAAGACATCTCTCCTCCTCCTCTGTGTTGCCATACCTTCTTACCCCTCAGGGGAAATATTGCTACTCCCCCCTCAGTCACATCACTGATTTGTTTGACTAACCTAACCTCTATTTTGTTAGAGCAGTGTTTCCCAACTCCAGTCCTCCAGTTCACCAACAGTACACATTTTTGTTGTAGCCTGGACAAGCACACCTGATTCAACTTGTCAACTAATCACCAAGTCCTCAATGAGTTGAATCAGGTGTTCTTGTCTGGGGGCTACAACAAAAATGTGTGCTGTTGGGGATACTCAAGGACTGGAGTTGAGGAATACTGTGATAGAGAAGGTGGGAGAGAAGATTCAATTGCAGGTATCTTACATTACAGGTTGGGAAGAAATAAAATGTGATCGTCTTGCAGACTGATAGTCAACTTCAAAACAATTCTCAGAAGGGAGTCAGATCAAATAGGCTTACACATTTCATTTTCCATGGAGCCTTGTGTGAATAAATATAGCATGTGTGTGTGTGTTTTGGGGACGAGGATGTTAAACCTGCTTGTTGTAGTACAGTACTGTACCCGTCCTCTCTCTGTGTGTCATCCCCCCTCATTAATTTCTCACCTGTTCCTGGATCCATTGCTATTGCTGAGGCTTCCTCCTACCACAGCCACTCCTCCACTGCAGGCACCTCCACTCTATGCCTCTCTGCCTAGACAAGCACCCAGAGACCATCACCACTACTTCACAGCCTGACCCGACGCAGCCAGGCCAACCATAAAAACAAGAGATAATATAAGAATGGAAACATTAGAACACTATGACAAATCTGGGAAACCAGGCCTGGTATTCATAGTTGACTTTCAAAAGGCTTTTGATAAAGTATGACTGGAATTTATTTACATTTTGGAGAATATTTTATACAATGTGTTACATTTATGTATAGTAACCCTAGGTGTAAAATAGTAAATAATGGCTACTTCTCAGAAAAGTATTAAACTGTCAAGAGGAAGCTGTACGGTGTTTCCTCTGACACATTGGGGCAGCTGGAGATTTTGCTTCGAAAAGACAGAATCCTTACATCACACTGTAAAGTCCATGGAGAATAAGAGCACCTGCTCACAGCTGCCCACTGTACAGAGGCTAGGAAACACTGTCACCACCGATAAATCTACAATAATCGAGAAGCATTTTCTTTATGACTGGTCATGCGTTCCACCTGGCTACCCCTACCAGGCTACCCCCTGGGAGGTTAACAGCTCTGCACCCCCGACAGCCTCACCATTTGTCCTTCACCCAAATCCAGATACCTGATGTTCTGAAAGAACTGCAATATCTGGACCCCCACAAATCTGCTGTGCTAGACAATCTGGACCCTCTTTTTCTAAAATTGCAACCCCTATTACTAGCCTGTTCAACCTCTCTTTCATATCGTCTGAGATTCCTAAAGATTGGAAAGCTTCCACGGTCATCCCCCTCTTCAAATGGGGTGACACTCTAGACCCAAACTGTTACAGACCTATATCTATCCTACCCTGCCTATCTAAAGTCTTCGAAAGCCAAGTTAGCAAACAGATCACCAACCATTTCGAATCCCACCGAACCTTCTCCGCTACGCAATCTGGTTTCCGAGCTGGTCATGGGTGCTCCTCAGCTACGCTCAAGGTCCTAAACGATATCAGAACCGCCATCAATAAAATACAATACTGTGCAGCCGTATTTATCGACCTGGCCAAGGCTGTCAATCACCGCATTCTTATAGGCAGACTCAACAGCCTTGGTTTCTCTGCCTTGCCTGGTTTACCAACTACTTCTCAGATAGAGTTCAGAGTGTCAAATCGGAGAGCCTGTTGTCCGGACCTCTGGCAGTCTCAATGGCGGTGCCACAGGGTTCAGTTCTCGGGCCGACTCTTTTCTCTGTATACATCAATGATGTTGCTCTTGCTGCTAGTGGTTCTCTGATCCACCTCTACGCAGACAACACCATTCTGTATACTTCTAGCCTCTCCTTGGACACTGTGTTAACAAACTTCCAGATGAGCTTCAATGCCATACAACACTCCTTCTGTGGCCTCCAACTGCTCTTAAATGCAAGCAAAACTAAATGTATGCTCTTCAACCGATCGCTGCCCGCACCTGCCTGCCCGTCCAGCATCACTACTCAAGATGGTTCTGACTTAGAATATGTGGACAACTACAAACACCTAGGTGTCTGGTTTGACTGTAAACTATCCTTCCAGACTCACATTAAAAATCTCCAATCCCAAATTAAATCTAGAATCTGCTTCCTATTTCGCAACAGAGCATCCTTCACTCATGCTGCCAAACATACCCTCGTAAAACTGACGATCCTACCAATCCTTGACTTTGGTGATGTCACACACAAAATAGCCTCCAACACTCTATTCAGCAAATTTGATGTAGTCTATCACAGTGCCATCCATTTTGTCACCAACGCCCCATATACTACCCACCACTGAGACCTGTATGTTCTCGTTGGATGGCCCTCGCTTTATATTCGTCGCCAAACCCACTGACTCCAGGTCATCTATAAGTCTTTGCTAGGTAAAGACTGGAACGAACTGCAAAAATCACTGAAGCTGGAGACTCATATCTCCATCACTAACTTTAAGCATCCGCTGTCAGAGCAGCTTACCGATCATTGCACCTGTACATAGTCCATCTGTAAATAGCCAACCAACTACCTCATCCCAATATTGTTATTAATGTTTTGCTCCTTTGCACCCCAGTATCTCTACTTGCACATTCATCTTCTGCACATCTATCACTCCAGTGTTTAATTGTTAAATTCGAATTATTTCACCACTTTGGCCTATTTATTGCCTTACCTCCCTAATCTTACTACATTTGCACACACTGTATATATACTTTTCTATTGTGTTATTGACTGTACATTTGTTTATCCCATGTGTAACTCTGTGTTGTTTGTGCCGCACTGCTTTTCCTGTCTTGGCCAGGTTGCAGTTGTAAATAAGAACTTGTTCTCAACTGGCCTATCTGGTTAAATAAAGCTGAAATACAATATATAAAAATAACTAATGTAAAATATACTGTGTCTGTAAAATGTATGTAGTATGTATTAGCTGGAAGTAGAAGCCTAAGTGCTGTTGTACATTAGTTTACTCCAATTAGAGGGGGTGGTAGGGTTAGGGGAAAAAAGGGAAAAATATATATATATAAATAATATATTTAAAAAAATAAATATATATATACAGTACCATTCAAAAGTTTTGCACACACCTTCTCATTCAATGTTTTTTCTTTATTTTTTACTATTTTCTACATTGTAGAATACTAGTGAAGACCTCAAAACTATTAAACAACATATATGTAATCATGTAGTAACCAAAAATACATAAATACATTTTAGATTTTAGATTTTTCAAAGTAGCCACACTTTACCTTGACGACAGCTTTGCACACTCCAGCCATTCTCTCAACCAGCTTCACCGGGAATACTTTTCCAACAGTTCACAAATATGCTGAGCACTTGCTGGCTGCTTTTCCATCACTCTGCAGTTCAACTCATCCCAAACCATCTCAATTGGGTTGAGGTCGGGTGATTGTGGAGGCCAGGTTATCTGATGCAGCACTCCATCAATCTCCTTCTTGATCAAATAGCCGATACACAGCCTGGAGGCTCATTGTCCTGTTGAAAAATAAATGACATCCTACTAAGCGCAAACCAGATGGGATGGCGTATGGTTAAGTGTGCCTTGAATTGTAAATAAATCTCTGACAGTGTCACCAGCAAAGCACCCCCACACCATCACACTTCCTCCTCCATGCATCACATTGGGAACCACACATGCGGAGATCATCCGTTCACCTACTCTGCGTCTCACAAACACATTGCGGTCGGAAGCAAAAATCAAAAAATTGGACTGGTCTAATGTCCATTGCTCGTGTTTCTTGGCCCAAGCAAGTATTTTCTTCTCATTGGTGTCCTTTAGTAGTGGTTTCTTTTCAGCAATTTGACTATGAAGGCCTGATTCACACAGTCTCCTCTGAACAGTTGATGTTGATGTGTTTGTTACTTGAACTCTGTGAAGCATTTATTTGGGCTGCATTTTCTGAGGCTGGTAACTGAACTTATCCTTTGCAGCAGAGGTAACTCCGGGTTTTCCTTTCCTGTGGCGGTCCTCATGAGAGCCAGTTTCAAAATAGCGTTCAATGGTTTTTGCGACTGAACTTGAAGAAACTTTAAAAGTTCTTGAAATTTTCAGGGTTGACTGACCTTCATGTCTTAAAGTAATAATGGACTCTCATTTGTCTTTGCTTATTTGAGCTGTACTTGCCATAATATGGACTTGGTCTTTTATGAAATAGGGATATCTTCTGTATACCCCCGTACCTTATCACAACACAACTGATTGGTTCAAAAGCATTAAGAAGGATAGAAATTCCACAAATTAACTTTTAACAAGGCACACCTGTTAATTGAAATTCATTCCAGGTGACTACCTCATGAAGCTAGTTGAGAGATTGCCAAGTGTGTGCAAAGCTGGGGGCTATTTTGAAGAATCTCAAATATAAAATGTATTTTGATTTGTTTAACACTTTTTTGGTTACTACATGATTTCATATGTGTTATTTCCTAGTTTTGATGTCTTCACTATTATTCTACAATGTAGAAAATAGTAAAATAAAGAAAAACCCTTGAATGAGTAGGTGTCCAAACTTTTGACTTGTACTGTACAGTACCAAAAGTGTTGACACTGCAGGACTTTATGGAGCTTTGGAAGTGATATTGACTGAGATTTTTTTTAAACAGGCTCACAAATATGTGCTCATGAATTGATATAAAACGTGCTAATGATTTATAAGACGAGCTTACGAATTGCAAAACGTCCCGAAGATGCTAGGGAGACAATCTCGACGACCATCACCCATTTCCAACCAACAGGGACACACACCACACAAAGACACACCACACAAAGAAACAAAGACACACACCACACAAAGACACACCACACAAAGAAACAAAGACACACACCACACAAAGACACACAACACAAAGACAAACAACACACATATAAGTGCTGCTTTCCAAGTCAAGAATGTGTAGGCTATTACAATGAACTTCCCACCTAATGTTATCCATTGAAAAACGTCCCTTGAATGAGTAGGTGTGTCCAAACTATTGACTGGTACTGTATATATATTTTAATGTAAATAAATATTTTTTCACTTTGCTTTATGTGATGTGATTTCACATGGATGAATTTACAATTTGGAAGAGGGGTTAGATGCCAGCAACCTTTTTTACATGGTAAACAATGGCCAGACACACTTAGTTTTATGGCACACGTTGTGTGGTTGATTGGTCTGTGAACTCAATTTCTGTGGCCTGGCTTAATAGAGTAATGCAGGGGTTGGCAGCAGGCAATATAGTAAGAGCCGATAAAGTGTCCAAAATATATATTATTGGCCCCCTAAAGTTTTTAGTCAAACAAATACTCTAAATTCACCAGGAATTCTGCTAAAAAGAGTTTAATTTAGGAAATCTGTTCCCAAGTATTCCCACAAATTAAAAAAGAGACACACACTACCGTTCAAAAGTTTGGGGTCACTTAGAAATGTCCTTGTTTCGAGAAGAAAATATTTATTTTGTCCATTAAAATAAAATGTTCTGATCAAAGAATCAATAAAACTGGTGGAGTGAAGCTTTTTCTTTGCAACTCTACCTAGAAGACCAGCATCCCGGAGTCGCCTCTTCACTGTTGACGTTGAAACCGGTGTTTTGCGGGTACAAGCTGCCAGTTGAGGACTTGTGAGATGTCTGTTTTCAAAACTAGACACTAATGTACTTATCTTGCTCAATTGTGCACCGGGGCCTCCCACTCCTCTTTCTATTCTGGTTAGAGCCAGTTTGAGCTGTTCTGTGAAGGGAGTAGTACACAGTGTTGTACGAGATCTTCAGTTTCTTGGCAATTTCTCGCATGGAATAGCCCTGGAATAGCCCATTATAAACTTGGATTAGCTAACACAACGTGCCATTGGAACACAGGAGTGATGGTTGCTGATAATGGGCCTCTGTACGCCTATGTAGATATTCCATTAAAAATCAGCCGTTTCCAGCTACAATATTAATTTACAACATTAACAATGTCAAAACTGTATTTCTGATCAATTTTAGGTTATTTTTCTTTCAAAAACAAGGACATTTCTAAATGACCCCAAACTTTGGAACAGTGTAATCAAGGTATGAAATTATTGTAATTTCAAATAAAATATATTTTTGGTTTTAATTGTGGTCAATTTGCAGTATACAAAAGATTACAATTATGATCCGGCCACCCGACCATCGGCTCCTACAAAAATCGGCCCCTGACTCAATCTAATACCTTGCCCTGGAGTAATGTGTAATGAAGCAGACAGCAGGAGCTTGGCCTGGGTGGTGTGCAGGTTAATGGAACTACTGCTTGAATAGTTGCACAAAGTGTATAGGCACACTTTATGGCTGATTTAAGATTAAATCATGAACCCTAGTTATGATCAACCCTGTTACTTTATTTGGCACTTACTATAGTATATATTTTTTATTACCTCTTAAGTTGAACATGTGCTCTTTAAGACAGAATGTTAATTAAAGTGAGATGAAATCAACTTTTTTTTAACATAGTTATACTTCTCAAAAGGCACCGAATTGGTGGAATTACCCAGCTGCCTTTCACATACAAGATGCAAGAAAAGATACTGTTTCAGTGGAAACTACAATGTAAAAAGGAGAACTGTGCATGCAATTATTACTCAGAAAAGAGTGAAGGTGAAATAGTGTGAGAAGTAGGAAATGTGGTGACATACAGAGTGAGAGGGAAAGAAATCCATCAGATGACAAGAGATTCTATGAGGCACCGAGTGGGAGGGGTGGAGAAGGGGTGGGGAGGTTTGATACTGAGTGTGAGGGATGGAGAAGGGGTGGAGAGGTTTGACACTGAGTGTGAGAAGGGGTGGGGAGGTTTGACACTGAGTGTGAGGGGTGGAGAAGGGGTGGGGAGGTTTGACACTGAGTGTGAGGGGTGGAGAAGGGGTGGGTAGGTTTGACACTGAGTGTGAGGGATGGAGAATGGGTGGGGAGGTTTGACACTGAGTGTGAGAAGCGGTGGGGAGGTTTGACACGGAGCGTGAGGGGCGGAGAAGGTGTGTGGAGGTTTGACACTGATTGTGAGGGGTGGAGAGGGGGTGGGGAGGTTTGACACTGAGTGTGAGGGATGGAGAATGGGTGGTGGAGGTTTGACACGGAGCGTGAGGGGTGGAGAAGGTGTGGGGAGGTTTGACACTGATTGTGAGGGGTGGAGAATGGGTGGGGAGGTTTGACACTGATTGTGAGGGGTGGAGAAGGGGTGGGGAGGTTTGACACTGAGTGTAAGGTTGGAGAAGGGGTGGGGAGGTTTGACACTGAGTGTGAGGGGTGGAGAGGGGGTGGGGAGGTTTGACACTGATTGTGAAGGGTGGAGAAGGGGTGGGGAGGTTTGACACTGAGTGTGAGGGGTGGAGAAGGGGTGGGGAGGTTTGACACTGATTGTGAAGGGTGGAGAAGGGGTGGGGAGGTTTGACACTGAGTGTGAGGGGTGGAGAGGGGTGGGGAGGTTTGACACTGATTGTGAAGGGTGGAGAAGGGGTGGGGACGTTTGACACTGAGTGTTAGGGGTGGAGAGGGGGTGGGGAGGTTTGACACTGATTGTGAAGGGTGGAGAAGGGGTGGGGAGGTTTGACACTGATTGTGAAGGGTGGAGAAGGGGTGGGGAGGTTTGACACTGAGTGTGAGAAGCGGTGGGGAGGTTTGACACGGAGCGTGAGGGGTGGAGAGGGGGTGGGGAGGTTTGACACTGAGTGTGAGGGATGGAGAGGGGGTGGGGAGGTTTGACACTGATTGTGAGGGGTGGAGAGGGGGTGGGGAGGTTTGACACTGAGTGTGAGGGATGGAGAATGGGTGGGGAGGTTTGACACGGAGCGTGAGGGGTGGAGAAGGGGTGGGGAGGTTTGACACTGATTGTGAGGGGTGGAGAATGGGTGGGGAGGTTTGACACTGATTGTGAGGGGTGGAGAAGGGGTGGGGAGGTTTGACACTGATTGTGAGGGGTTGAGAGGGGGTGGGGAGGTTTGACACTGAGTGTGAGGGATGGAGAGGGGTGGGGAGGTTTGACACTGATTGTGAGGGGTGGAGAGGGGTGGGGAGGTTTGACACTGAGTGTGAGGGATGGAGAATGGGTGGGGAGGTTTGACACGGAGCGTGAGGGGTGGAGAAGGGGTGGGGAGGTTTGACACTGATTGTGAGGGGTGGAGAATGGGTGGGGAGGTTTGACACTGATTGTGAGGGGTGGAGAAGGGGTGGGGAGGTTTGACACTGATTGTGAGGGGTGGAGAATGGGTGGGGAGATTTGACACTGATTGTGAGGGGTGGAGAATGGGTGGGGAGGTTTGACACTGATTGTGAGGGGTGGAGAATGGGTGGGGAGGTTTGACACTGATTGTGTGGGGTGGAGAATGGGTGGGGAGGTGTGACACTGATTGTGAGTGGTGGAGAATGGGTGGGGAGGTTTGACAGGTAGGTAAAAGGGAATAATACGTTGCGAAACGTGTTACTTGGCAACGTAACCAATAATTCCAACGTGCCTCGAGGTCTCTGTTAGCATGTATTTCAGACTAACCTTTCTGCCCTGCTGCTCCCTCCTTCTCTCTCTCTTCCTCTCACACCCCCTCTCTTCTCACTGTGACAGGAGCTGGTTGCTCTAAAAGGGAAACAGCTTCTCTCCTCTGACACGAGTGGTTCCTCTGACAGGGATATGAACAGGGAAATAGCTTCTCTCCTCTGACACAAGTGGTTCCAGGTGGGTTTCAGACTCATTAACTCTCATTTGGGTTTACAAAGATATATTCCACCTGGATCCTTGGCAGCAAAAAGCTTTCGATCCATACCATCCTTGAAGCTGAAATATGAGATCAAAGAAAGACCAAGGCACCGTACCAACTGAGATTCAGAAGAGCTCCTAGGTGCTTTAAGATCGCCACACGTTGGAATCAGGACGTGAGTCAACAACAAGCGTACGTGTGAATGAATGAGAATGGTAAAGGCACTTGTTCAAACTTGCTTGAGGTTGCTGTGGATTCTCACCATGGCAAAGTGTAAGATCCCAGGTAAGGATAAGATCTCTCTCGCCTCTTTGAAAGGTAGTAGTGCATGAATTGTCAGGAGAGGGTCAAGGCAGGGCATTGGACGTCTTTAATGTGACTATGCTGACCCTCTGAGTGAGGAAACAAATAATCTGAGTACTGTATGTCTTTTGAATACTTACATCTCATCTAATCTTAAAATACATGTCTGTCTATTTGTTCATGGAACAGGAGCTTTTTGCATTTTGTGTCCCTTTCACTTTCCTTTTGGGAAAACTAGACAGGCATCTGAAAAATAACCATTTTATTTGTGGTTGGACTGTCTCCTTGCAATCCTAAAGGAAGGAGGTTTTCCACAAGACAAATCCAGGGTAACACAATGGTTTAGAGATGATGGTTTGGCCAGGAGTTTTGTGAATATTGTCAGTGTACTGTGCCTGTAACTTGCCTTTGAACTTGCCTTAGAAGGATTTATGATGTGAAAATATCCAAGCCAATGCTGAGCCTCCCTTGCTTTGCATGTGTAAATATGTGGTCCAGATGTGTTCTCTCTGAGGAATCCAGTGGCCCACGGCGTCTGTGACGGCTGGCCCTCCACACAGCTCTGTTTGTTCTGTCTGGAAGACTACGGAGACCGGGTCCCGCTGTCATGTCCAGCGTTTAGACTGGCAAGACCTAACTGGGACCCAGGTCAACTGTCTCTCCTGCACAGGAGGCTGCTGAGGGGAGAACGGCTTATAATAATGGCCAGAACGAAGCAAATGGAATGGCATCAAATACCTGGAAATAATGTGTTTGATGTATTTGTTACCATTCCACTAATTCAGCTCCAGTCATTGCTACAAGCCCATTCTCCCCAATTAAGGTGTCACCAACCTCCTGTGCTCTCCTGTTTGGGATGTTGCAGAGAATATGAAAGAAGTCTACTGAGGAGAGGATCACAGTCTAACTGGGACATCTGACTCTTCACACGTTTTCACATGCAAATTCTGTATTGTCATGCACCAGGGCCGTGCAGACCATTACATATATAGATGTATATTACCCAAATACCTTATATTCATTATTCTCTACTAGCCTAGGCTACTGCTCACAGAGAGGGCAAATATAGGGTCTATCAGCTGAACATAGTGAATGTAGTTGATATAAACCAGATAATTAGTTAGCTAGCTAGCTGTTTGATATGCTGTTGTAACAATTTAACTACTCTTTACCTGTGATTGGAGTTTGTTCTGCTGCTAACATCTGCTTTGCAGGCCTACTTAAAAACAGTCCAATTGAACTGTCCCTGTCCCTGTAAGTGAGAGACGACATACAACTCAAAAAGTAGCCAGTGTGCCACTACTCATACTACCGCGGTAGCTTCTGCTCGCATGTGGGAGGGGGATTTCACCCCCAAAATGTTATTAGCTAGTTGGATGGGCAAGTCTTTACAGAACAGGAGAGAAATTGACTAAAAGTAAAATAAAAACGTATTGATAAAAAAAATGCTACCAATCTGAAAGTGCACTTTTCTCATAAGAGGGCAAAAGTGCAGGTGCTCAGGTACTCCTAGAGCCCAATCTCTGCATGGGCCTGTCAAGCACTATATTTGACTCTGAGTTGGTGCCCTGTCTATGAAGGACTTCACCGATTGCTATCGTTGTTATTTTGACAGTAAAAAGCCCATACATTCCCTTGTCAACATGGATGTCACATTTACCCATTTACAGTGCAACATATTGTTGTGTAACCACATTTCGTGCACAACAAATGACTGAAAAAGCCACATGTTGAGAATAGGCTGTGTGATTACCAGTTTCAAGGGTATTATCTAATACTTATCCAGTCAAACCCTGCATTTAACTCAACAATTGTAATGTGTGGACTGTCATGTTTGGCTTTAGGAATGCCCCATAACCATATGGTGCTGGACCTCACTCTGGAGTGTGTGGGGGTTAAAATGGTGGGGTTTTGGGTGAGACAAAACGTAGGAAATGTGTCAGAGTTGTGGACAAACGCCAACCTATAGCAAGATGGAAAGAGGGGGAGAAAGGTTGACAGATGTGTTTAATGTAGGACACTTCATATGAGTTATATTGACATAGAAAGAACATACATTACTTCTAATGTGTGTAGGTTGAAAGAGAAAGATATTGAGGGAAAAAAAGGTGACATTTCCCCAAACTGTCATCTCTCCACTTTTACCCTAGATGCCCACGTGACATGCCTATTCTCTGAAGACTGTGTTCTGCCCTGCAATTTCAAACCCAGTGGGAATGAGATCATCCGCTGGTACCTCCAAGAAGTGCTCCTCCTCAGCCATTCCCAGCAGGGTGCGGAACAGTCTCCACAGGATCACAGTACCAGGACGTACCTGCTCCAGGACCAACTCTCCCGGGGCATCGCCTCGCTACACCTCAGCCAGTGTGGCATCAAGGACCGAGGCCGCTACAGGTGTCTGGTCAACAGCACTCTGGGACAACAGGAGTCCTTTGTCATCATGAAAGTGGAGGGTTAGTAGTCTCGCTGTGGCTTGTATCGAGGCTAGATTATGTAGCTGAGTATCCACTTCACATGTCAAATGCTTTCACTGTAGCTTGTGGTGAAATGCCCTCTGTGTCATGAAGGTTAAAAGACGTGAATCAACCAGCTGCAGCTGTATTTGAGCTGCTAGACATAGAGCCAAATGGCTAAACTGATATCAAGCCAAGAGTAGAGTATTTGCTCTTGTTATTGGTTTTGTGACCTTGCTGTACATATACATTTTAAAGGGTTTTTGCTCTCAAATTCAGTTTGAAGTGAAACCACTCAAGGTTGTTACTCTCTAATCCTGGCTATCTCTTATTGTTATTTCAGCTCCCATCAAGATGGTTACTATGGAGAAGAGTATGAACAGAGAGATTCAGTGTCTGTCCAAGGACATCTTTCCCGCTCCCCGTGTGCAGTGGTCCACTCTGCCCCCGAAAGACAACCTGAGACCCATCACCCATATGGGACCCAACACTGAAGGCCTCTACTCCTTTCAGAGCACGCTGAGAATGTTTGAAAATACCCTCACCTACATCTGCACCGTTAACTCCACATATGGATCACAGTCATGGAGGAGCTCACTGCAAGAAAGAGGTAAGTCATAACCAGCATTTAATCTCTCTCTCTCTCTCTCTCTCTCTCTCTCTCTCTCTCTCTCTCTCTCTCTCTCTCTCTCTCTCTCTCTCTCTCTCTCTCTCTCTCTCTCTCCCTCTCTCTCTGCAGATGCATAGTCTATAGTTGAGTAATTCTCATAAAAACAGTGACAAACTGCTGCGAGTGACTGTTATGATGACTAAGTGCAGAGCCAGAGAAAAAAAACACAATTCTTTTTTTTTTTACAAATGTATATGCGGGAGCTCTCAACACCCAGTTAGACTTGGTTTGATTTATTCAGTGTCACACACTGCCCTCTGGAGTTTAAGAGAGTGACTACAACGGGTGACGACAACAGTAAAGCCCCAAAAGGACAGTGATATTTAGACATATTTATGGCTCACAGTCCATAAACGTATTTAATCAACAGGGTTGATTGGAGAGGCGGGACGAGAGCTGTCCATACCCTGCATCGCTCCACAGAACCTCCAGAACTTCTCCCTCACCTGGACCTTCACCAGAACCAATGATCCCACAGTCATCCTCAGCTACGACAGCAGAACCAGACGGACCTCCAACCTCTGGGAGGGCCGGGCTGGACTAGAGCCGGACCAGGTTCTGACGGGAGATGGATCCCTCCTTCTTCACAACCCAGAGAGTCGGGAACAAACAGGAACTTACACATGTACATTCACAGGCCTCCAGAGCAGACACATGGTACAAACCCAGGTCAACATCAGGTCAAGATCCCAGTTACCAGTGACAGGTACATAAACATTAAACCTTCATCTTAAATAACTATAATTTACTATTTATTTTATAGTATACAGTGTGAGCTCATTATACACACAAGGTTATTGAAGATAGGTGTTCATATAATTTCATAATCCTGCATTTTTCACGTTTACCTTGTCCAAACGTCTAGAAAAGATGCCAAAGACAACAGACCAGGCAGAGCGTACAGGGGGAAGTCACTTCCAAATGTTGGTGATTGTTGTAGTAGTTGCAGTGGTGGTTGCAGCAGTAATAACAGCACTACTACTGTATAGAAAACTACGAGGTAAGTGTAGCCTTCTTGCAGTCAAATGACCAAATCGCCCTCTATTGGCCTCATGGGTAGAATGTTATTCATATTTTTCATGTCATATTAATCAACATTATTTCTATGTCAAACGGTTTTGTTATATTTATATATATATTTATATCTGCTATGTATATAAAGTGAAAATTTGGGATGCAAACTCAAAATGTCATACATTTCAACTCTATATCTGACATGGTACATGGTACATGGTACATGGTACAGATGTATATTTTTTTGTCCATGACCATGTGTTGTTTCAAAGTAGATTTGTTTAAGACCAAGAAACACTGTGTGACCCTGATTTAGCCCACAGCAGTAAAAGGATAAAGACAGAACTAGGGTTGCAAAGGGAGGGTATATTACTAGAAACTTTCGACGTTTACCAGTAAATTTACCAGAATCTTGGTACCTTTCAAGGATTTTATGTAATCTACCTCAAGACATCTAGTGACCCTTTTGGGTACTTCAGATTATCACAGGTATTTGTAATAATATCTGGCCCTTTGTGTGGCCTTATCACATGTAAAATAGTTGAGGTGCCACAGGCACCACAGGCTGAAATAGTTTTGCATCTACCACTCAATTTTGAGATGTTTGAGTATTTTGGTCCTTTAATACTAGCATTTTCAAAAAGTAAACACAAAAATATTTTTTTTAAACTGTTTTAACATTTTGTTTTTCATACTACAGTCATCAAAATGTCAGGATTTGTAACCACATTCAAATAGACATACAGTGCCTTTGGAAAGTATTCAGACATTTTTCACCTTTTGTTACGTTACAGCCTTATTCTAAAATTCATTTAAATCTAAATAAATCCTTATCAATCTACACACAATACCCCATTAAGACAACGCAAAAACAGGTTTTTCGACATTTTTGCTAATTTATAAAAGAACAACAAATGAAACATCAGACTATTTACAGAGTACTTTGCACCTTTGGCAGCGATTACAGCCTCGAGTATTCTTGGGTATCACGCTACAAGCTTGGCAAACCTGTATTTGGGGAGTTTCTTCCATTCTTCTCTGTAGATCCTCTAAACCTTTGTTTGGTTGGATGGAGAATGTTGCTGCACAGCTCCAGAAATGTTCGATCGGATTCAAGTCCGGGCTCTGGCTAGGCCACTCAAGGACATTCAGAGACAAGTCTGGGCTCTGGCTGTCATCTTAGGGTCATTGTCCTGTTGGAAGGTGAACGTTCACCCCAGTCTAAGGTCTGCTCTGGAGCAGATTTTCATCAATGATCTCTCTGTACTTTGCTCCGTTCATCATTCCCTCGATCCTGACTAGTCCCTGACCCAGTTCCTGCCTCTGAAAAACATCCCCACAGCATAATGCTGCCACTTAAATGCTTCACCGTATGGATGGTGCCAAGTTTCCTGCAGGCGTGACGCTTGGAATTCAGGCCAAAGAGTTCAATCTTGTTTTCATCAGACCAGACAATCTTGTTTCTCATGGTCTGAGAGTCCTTTAGGTGCCTTTTGGCAAACTCCAAGTGGGCTGTCATGTGCCTTTTACTGAGAAGTTGCTTCCGTCTGGCCACTCTACCATAAAGGCCTGATTGGTGGAGGACTTCAGAGATGGTTGTCCTTCTGGAAGGTTCTCCCATCTCCACAGCGGAACTCTGGAGCTTTGTCAGAGTGACCATTGGGTTCTTGGTCACCTCCCTGACCAAGGACCTTCTCCCCTGATTACTCAGTTTGGCCCGGCAGCCAGCTCTAGGAATAGTCTTGGTGGTTCTAACCTTCTTCCATCTAAGAATGATGGAGGCCACTGTGTTTGTTCTTGGGGACCTTCAATCCTGTGGACATTTTTTTGGTACGCTTCTCCAGATCTGTGCCTCGACACAGTCCTGTCTCTGAGCTCTACAGACAATTCCTCATGGCTTGGTTTTAGCTCTGACATGCACTGTGTGCCTTTCCAAATCATGTCCAATCAATTGAATTTAACACAGGTGGACTCCAATCAAGTTGTAAAAACATCTCAAGGATGATCACTGGAAACAGGATGCACCTGAGCTCATTTTCGAGTCTCATACCAAAGGGTCTGTATAATTATGTAAATAAGATATTTCCGTTTTTTAAAAACCTGTTTTCGCTTTGTCATTATGGGATATTGTGTGTAGATTTCTGAGGATTTGTTTTATTTAATTAATTTCAGAATAAGGCTGTAACGTAACAAAATGTGGAAAACGTCAAGGGTTCTGAATACTTTCTGGAGGCACTGTAGTAAATCCCTCATTTCATACACCATTTAAAAGCCCATTTCATAGAGAATGTTACAAACTGGACTATATGTAGTGACTTACTTTGAAGAGATTGTGATTGGGTCTAAATAGACATTTGGCGATGTTTAGGCTAAATTCAGTGTACTTGTCTTTAACTGCCATTTCCCGAAAGTCAGACTCTTCCCACATGCCAACAAATTTTTCTCAGACTTAAAATGTTGTGTGGTTATCCTTAGATATATTCCCCAGACTTGTATCGGGGAAATTGTTGATGTATTCTAACTTTTATTCTAGATCATATTTTCTGATGCTGAAAAATGCAGTTTATCTTTAGTATTTTAGAGATAGAAATATGAAAAAGTATATATCCACAATTTGCCCTACATAAGTCCGGTCCTGGAGTGTCTTAACAAAATTAAACACAAATATTAAGGCTGACTTTATCCAGTGTCCAGAAAATAGATTTGCGGTATATACAAATATGTGCATTTTTCAAGTTTAAACGTTTATTTGCCATGTGCACAGAATACAACAGGTGTAAAACAGTACAGTGAAATTCTTACCTTGATAATAATAGAAAATATAATAAAAAATAAAAGTATGAATAAAGACCACACAAGAACTATGATGTGAGTTAAAGAAACATGAGAATGCAAATATACAGGTTAGTGCCAGTGCCTTATTTAATGTGCAGGGCTACTGGAGTGGTGGAGGTGGGTTTATACATAGAAAGTTACTGCTAGTAGGATATACATGTAAACAGGCCTGGAAAGTGACTGCTTGCAGGAATATATAAATAATTATGGTAATGCTGTATACTAGTGGTAATATATACATGTAAGCAGGAGTAATAGTGACAAGTAGCAGGATAAATAGATAAATACTTATGGTAATCAATAATAATTTTAGCATCAGCGTATGTTGTGTCTCAGTGGGTAGAGCCCTGTGGATGGGCATAGAGTCAGTTTGGATAGTCTGTGGGAGAGAGAGAGCAGTAGTTGTTAGCCATTTAACAGTCTTATGGCCAGGAGGCAGAAGCTGTTTACGAGTCTGTTTGTCTGAGCCTTGATGCACCGGTACCGAGTATGGAGAACAGTCCATGTATTGGATGGCTGGAGTCTTTGGCAATATTTGGGGCCTTTCTCAGACACCGCCTGGAATGTACGTCCTGGATGGCTGGGAGCTTACCCCCAGTGATGCGCTGGGCCGTCCCTCTGTAGGGCCTTCCGGTCGTTGCTGATGATGTCTCATGTAATGAGATATCACTGCATTTGCATATTTTTATACTATATTTCAGAAAAGTTATAATACAAAAATTATAATATTGGTGTGTATATTCAACTGGTAAAAGTTAATTGTGATGTGATTAAGGAAAATACAAGTTAGATAGGGTGTAGTGCCTCGCCTTCAATAAATAATAGAATGACAAACATGATCTTAAATATATATCCACAGCGACACAGTTAGTGCCTTCATTCTAAGGTAACTAGGTGAGACAACCACATATCTATCACAGTCATGGAAAGTAACATTTTCCTCAATAAAGTAGCCATCAGGAAAGTCAGTGCTGGTAAGAAAAGACAAGTGTGAAGAATACCTGAGTGTAGATGAATCACTTCAGAGCACCATGCATTCTGTACTCATACTGAGTTGATGAAGTGATGCCACATATCATGTATTTTTACTCCTTAGCCAACCAACGGCAGGCTGGTGTGACCACTGTGGAGGACACAGAGATGCAGCCAACGGAAACTAGTAAATATTCTTTATCAATTGTCAGGACTCATTATATGGCCTTTGTGCTTTTGTCCTATTATAATCAAATCCATTTATCAGATTTTTACCATTCTGCAAGGGCAAAACAAAAATGGCTTGTGTAACCTTCAGCCCAGATACCGTTAGCCTTTACAGCATTCATAAAACCCACTCTTCTATCACTCTTGAATGAATTTAGCTACTAAAATTCTTATTTATTCAAGTATGGTTGAAGTACACTGGTTATAAATAATGCAGTCTTTAGAGTTATTACTTTATTGGCTAATAATAATATCTACTGCCCTGCCTCACTGATTGGCCTCTCCATCTCTCCCTCACAGTTAAGACAGATGATTCACCAATGGATAACTGCCAGCTGACAGAAGACCACAACAATGGCTATAATTAGCTCTGACTGAGAAGCAGGTTAGTGCTATCCGGGATCCTTGGGAGTTGGGATGTCCTTACCTTAAACCCTAACCTTAAACCCCTACCCTTACCCTTAGCTTAAACCTAACCATAACCTAACCCTAACCCTTACCTTAACCATAACCATAACCATAACCAATACCTAACCCTTACCTTAACCATAACCATAACCATAACCATAACCATAACCATTACCTAACCCTTACCTTAACCATAACCATAACCATTACCTAACCCTTACCTTAACCATAACCATTATCTA
Source organism: Oncorhynchus keta (assembly GCF_023373465.1). Taxonomy (NCBI): domain Eukaryota; kingdom Metazoa; phylum Chordata; class Actinopteri; order Salmoniformes; family Salmonidae; genus Oncorhynchus; species Oncorhynchus keta. Next base: position 15,387,420 of record NC_068426.1, on the reverse strand, counting down.
ACCCTAACCCTTACCTTAACCATTACCTAACCCATACCTTAACCATAACCATAACCATTACCTAACCCTAACCCTAACCCTAACCCTTACCTTAACCATTTTAAATGTTAACTTCAATGGGGTAGGGACCTCCCAAGGATCCAGGATAGCAAAGACCCTGACAAGCCTTTCTAGATGAGTCATACTGTTCCTAATCACAGACCTGAAGTCATCAATCAAGCATTCCTTTGTACCTTGACTCACAACTCACATTTTTTGCTTAAGGGAGAACATTCTACCACAGAGATGTATTCCATTGGAGAGTGCTGTTCCACAATGGAACACATCTGTGTTCTAGACAATTGAATAACTGTACAGTCTTCATAATTTACATTAAAGTTGTGAATACAGTGTACATTGTAGCAGTTGTAGTTGTCAACTCTGAACTGCCTTATACCATTCTAAGGTATCGAATGACAGCACTGAGACAGAAATAGACACTGCCTAAGGTATCTAATGACAGTACTGTAACAGAAATAGACACTGCTGTGCTGTATGTAATGGAGCGTGACATTTTCGTCCTCAATTTGATCTTTCATTTTTATAATGCTGATGCTGCTATGGTAGGTTTTGTGTGAAATTTAACTATATTTTGTATAATACTGGTTATGCTGCACCTTTGAGTTGACCTGCACTTCATTTTTGTTGTGAAAGGATACACAAGCATGAACACGTACTTCTTCAAATGGCATGGATTTGCTGACATTTGCGTTTATACTGTAACAGTAAAGGTTTTATAGAAATAGAAAGTGTTCTCTCTCATTCAACGGTCTCTACAAAACCACACCCATACAGTGCATTCAGAAAGTATTCACACCCCTTGACTTGACTTTTTCCACATTTTGTTGTGTTAAAGCTTGAATTTAAAATGGATAAAATTCAGATTTCTTGTGTTACTGGCCTACACACAATACCCCATAATGTCAAAGTGGAATTATGGTTTTCGAAATGTTTACTAATTAATTTAAATGAAAAAGTGAAATGTCTCGAGTCAATAAGTATTCAACCCCTTTGTTATGGCAAGCCTAAATAAGTACAGGAATAGAAATGTGCTTAATTAACAAGTCACATAATAAGTTGCATGTACTCACTCTGTGTGCAATAAGCATTATACAAGGGGTTAAAACCGCATTCCCACCTGTGTCTATTCCACATGTTACCAGTTAAATCTATGACGTTGAAATGCTTATTTACTCTGTTCCATCTGACTGTGCAATCCACTGTCTCATCAGCTCAGCCAAGCAATTTATGTACTAGGTCTACAGTGTAAAAAGCATCTAGACATTATTTCACATTTCTTTTAGACTAACATTTAGTTTTCAACAGCAGAGATTTGTATTACCTTGCTGTTTGTCTGTCCTACAAGGAAAATAAAATTAAGTTTACACTTTTTTAAATTATTTCATGAAATGTTGCTTTTAGGAAAGGGGCGTGTCCAGTTGTGGAGCACAACTCACCTCCTGCACTGCTCACACCTAATCCAGTCCCCACCTGTGACTGAAAACAGGCGGAGAGATGCCAACTGAAAAGTTCTCTCTTAAAAACGTAGCCAGCCATCTAGCTATGTGACATCACATGCTGTGTTAAATAGCTAAAAGGCTATAAAGTAACTAACTGTAAAGCAATCAGTCAGCAGTGGAAACATTTACAACCGCAATTAAGTTACTTTCTCAAAAAATTATGATATAGAGGAAATGTTTTGTTGAGCAAGAGCAGTGGCAACCAGATAAAAGTGTTGTGAAAATAAATAATTGTGACATCTTGTGGTCTAAATGTGAATTACATGGGGCTAGCTGCCTGGTGGATAGCTGCCCCCTAGTGCCGCCCTAATTGCCGTTGTTCGCAGTAGAGATTGACATGGGAGTAGCAGTACTGCATAAATCCGTCTATTTTTATTTAACTCTTCACCTCAGATGGAACGGGTTTCGTTAAATATGCAAACAATTGGCCTTGATGGTAATGTTGTTGGGACTGGGAGTAGGGCAGCTATGCCGCTTCAGGCCGCTTGTCCCACTCTCCGTTTGTGGCCTGTTTGATTTAACCTTAGCATTGCCGTGTACTCGGTTCTTTCGTTGTCAAAGACAACTCCATCAAATTCAATTTTTTTCCTTGACTCTAATGTTAATGTTAATGATGGGTCGGTCCTTGGCTTCTACAAGTTGCAATTCCTCTATTGAAGGGGTCATCATTTAGTCTACTGACGTGGGTCGGTATAAGGTAGCCAAGTGACTGGCTACAACTGGAGCGAGGCGTGAGAGTGGAGAGTGACAGAGGGGGAAATGACCATTTCTTTTTGTATAGATTTTTATTAAGTAAACTATATTAGGCTTAGCTTACATTGTTTTTTGTTTGTTAATGAAATGCCCCACACATGACACATTTCCACCCCAAAAACAACGCTTTGAACTGTTCCTGTACGGCCCATTCCTGCGGATTGTTGAGCCTGTCCCATCCTGTCTCAAAGTTTACTCTAGGGCTGCCGTCCAATCACTTAAAAAACACATCCTCGTCCACTTACCCTCGCCTTATGCCCTTGGGGGAATCCCCATCGCCATCTTGGAGGGTGGTCCAGATGATTAGCCAAGCAAGGGAAGTTTGCAACGTAAGGCTCTCAGCCCTCGTTTTTAGTCGGCTTTGCGAGTGTATAATTATGTTCACTCAGGGGCCTGAAACTCCACATAAATTCAATTTGCGACGATTGTACATCTAAAAAAAGTCTGCGAAAACTTAAAAACTACAAATGGAGAAGTCAACATACAAGTCTAAGTAAAAACAAATGCAAATAAGTTACAAATTGTGCTACTAATGCACATGAGGGCACAAACATGTATTGTAAAAAGTTCATATGTTTTTGTTTAGTTATCTTTTGGAAATTGTAGAAATAAAACTTTTTCCTTCTTCAGAAGTTCCAGCGAGGCAGGCTAACGTTAGTTAGCTAACTAATTTGCTAGCTATCATACAGTAGACGTATATTAATAAGGATATATTTAATATAAGTCTAAATGCAATCATAATTGACTGTAGAACATATATAGCACTCACAAGTTACCCGGTGGCTGAAAACACAATCATCGCGGGATGAACGAGTGACGAATTTCCAGCCAAGTGTGGTCCATTTAAAAATCATTCATTCCTCCCTCCCCATCGGCCTGTAAGTGTATATTTGACACAAGTGATACGTCATCAGAAGTGTCCACTTCATTTTGAGGGCTGAGGGGATAGGGTGTGTCTTTTAAGTGTTTGGACCGCAGCCTAGAACTTCACTCCCATTCCTGCCAGAATCCTGTGGGAGTCCTGTTCCAGTGTCAACCTCTAGTTCCCAGTCAACCCATTTACCTGTGACTGTATTCATGATACAGCACTGCCTTGTTACTTTTATAAAACTGTTCCCAACATATAAAAAATTCATACAATTGAATTATTCCACCAGAATATATAGTCCAGACAAAATCTAGTTAGTTATTTTGGTCATGTTGCTACAGACATGACCCAGTCAATAATTATTTTTGCATAGTTGTTATGCAAAATGACTTGTCTTCTGTTCTAAACAAAATGGTTGCTATACAGGCTGGATAACGTTATTCTCACTCGCAAGCTAGCTAGTCAACTTCAGCTAACTCAGACATGTCAAACATTGAACCTGGAATGACAGTACACTAGCTGCCTTTTGTTTGATCTCTTTTCTATTGGCATTTACTTGCATGTGCCCATGGTAATGACGTTGATGCCAGAGGAGGCTGGTGGGAGGAGCTATATGAGGATGGGCTCGTTGTATTGGCTGAAATGGAATTAATGGAACAGTATCAAACACATCAAACATATAGCAACCACATGTTTGACTCCATTCCATTGATTCCATTCCAGCCAATTACAACGAGCTCGTCCTCCTATATCTCCTCCCACCAGGCTCTACTGGTTGATGTGTGATTTCAACTGGCTCAGAAGAAGTTGTCTTGTCTTGACACCACTGCTCACTCTACTTATGATATTACAGAGATCAAAATTCAAAAGTGAAACATTGTTTCCGAGGACGGGCAGGCAGACAGTGAGGCTTATATTAACCCCCACTGTACCAAACTAAATGCTAGGCTTATATTAACCCCTGCTGTACCAAACTAAATGCTAGGCTTATATTAACCCCTGCTGTACCAAACTAAATGCTAGTCTTATATTAAACTCTGCTGTACCAAACTAAATGCTAGGCTTATATTAAACTCTGCTGTACCAAACTAAATGCTAGGCTTATATTAAACTCTGCTGTACCAAACTAAATGCTAGGCTTATATTAAACTCTGCTGTACCAAACTAAATGCTAGGCTTATATTAACCCCTGCTGTACCAAACTAAATGCGAGGCTTATATTAACCCCTGCTGTACCAAACTAAATGCTAGTCTTATATTAATCCCTGCTGTACCAAACTAAATGCGAGGCTTATATTAACCCCTGCTGTACCAAACTAAATGCTAGGCTTATATTAACCCCTGCTGTACCAAACTAAATGCTAGTCTTATATTAATCCCTGCTGTACCAAACTAAATGCGAGGTTTATATTAACCCCTGCTGTACCAAACTAAATGTGAGGCTTATATTAACCCCTGCTGTACCAAATTAAATTCTAGTCTTATATTAAACCCTGCTGTACCAAACTAAATGCTAGTCTTATATTAACCCCTGCTGTACCAAACTAAATGTGAGGCTTATATTAAACTCTGCTGTACCAAACTAAATGCTAGGCTTATATTAACCCCTGCTGTACCAAACTAAATGCTAGTCTTATATTAACCCCTGCTGTACCAAACTAAATGTGAGGCTTATATTAACCCCTGCTGTACCAAACTAAATGCTAGTCTTATATTAACCCCTGCTGTACCAAACTAAATGTGAGGCTTATATTAACCCCTGCTGTACCAAACTAAATGTGAGGCTTATATTAACCCCTGCTGTACCAAACTAAATGCTAGTCTTATATTAACCCCTGCTGTACCAAACTAAATGTGAGGCTTATATTAACCCCTGCTGTACCAAACTAAATGCTAGTCTTATATTAACCCCTGCTGTACCAAACTAAATGTGAGGCTTATATTAAACCCTGCTGTACCAAACTAAATGCTAGGCTTATATTAACCCCCACTGTACCAAACTAAATGCTAGTCTTATATTAACCCCTGCTGTACCAAACTAAATGCTAGGCTTATATTAACCCCTGCTGTACCAAACTAAATGCTAGGCTTATATTAAACCCTGCTGTACCAAACTAAATGCTAGGCTTATATTAACCCCTGCTGTACCAAACTAAATGCTAGGCTTATATTAACCCCTGCTGTACCAAACTAAATGCTAGTCTTATATTAACCCCTGCTGTACCAAACTAAATGCTAGGCTTATATTAACCCCTGCTGTACCAAACTAAATGCTAGGCTTATATTAAACCCTGCTGTACCAAACTAAACGCTAGGCTGGAAGCAAGGGGAGATAATGTGCAAGTTAAGATAAATACAAGAGATGATTCGAACAGTAACATGAACATGATATTCTTATGGAGGCACAGTGATAATTTTCAGATGGAACTGTTAGAAGGCATAGGTGTGTCTGTGACGACGAATACAACACGGCTTGGAACGCTGCTCGTCCAATCAGCATCCACTTTGGATGGCGTATCAATACACCCAGTCACTACAGGTGTCCTTCCTAACTCCGATGCTGGAGAGGAAGGAAACTGCACAGGGATTTCACCATGTGGCCCATAGTGACTTTAAAACAGTTTGAAAACATTCCAGTTACTCCACAATACTAACCTACTTGACAGAGTGAAAAGAAGCAGCCTGTACAGAATAGAAATATTCCTAAACATGCATCCTGTTTGCAACAAGGCACTAAAGTAATACTGCAAAAAATGTGGCAAAGCAATAACATTTTTGTCCAAAATACAAAGTGTTATGTTTGGGGCAAATCCAATACAACACATTACTGAGTATCACTCTCCATATAATGGCTTCATGTTATGAGTATCCTTGTAAAGGACTGGAAAGTTTTCAGGATAAAAAAATAAATGTTTTGGAATTAAGGACAGGCAAAATCATAGATGCAAACATGGTTCAGTCTGGTTTCCACCAGACACTATTAATTCACCTTTCAGCAGGACAATAACCTAAAACACAAAGCCAAATCTACACTGGAGTTGCTTACCAAGAAGACAGTGAATGTTCCTGAGTGGCCGAGTTACAGTTTTGATTTGAATCTGCTTGGAAATCAATGGCAAGACCTGAAAATGGTTGTCTAGCAATGATCAACAACCAATTTGGCAGAGCTTGAAGAATTAAAAAGATAATAATGGGCAAATGTTGCACAATCCAGGTGTGGAAAGCTTTTAGAGACTTACCCAGAAAGACTGACAGCTGTAATCACTGCCAATGGTGATTCTAACATGAATTGACTCAGAAGTTTTAATACTTATCTAATCAATACATATTAGTATTGATTTTTTAATGAATATTTTACAAATGTTAGAATTTTTCTTCCACTCTGACATTATAGAGTATATTGTGTCGATCGTTGACGAAGAAATGACAATTAAATCCATTTTAATCACACTTTGTAACACAAGAAAATGTAGAAAAAGTAAAGGGATGTGAATACATTCTGAAGGCACCGCATCTTCAACTACATCACTATCTTATGATGTTGCAAGCACAGCACGAGAAGATGATAATGTATTTTCAGATTTTGAAAATGTTTTACACGGATATTTTCCCCTCTACTCTTAGATGTGTGAGTGGATGAATACTTGTAAAGGAAACAAGGGAATAACAGGGTCAATTACATTTCTACTCATCTTGTTGTTTACCCTGCAACTGGCTGAAAATGTAACTTCGGGTAAGAATACTAGAAATATTTATTATCAGAAATGTTTGATTGCAATAAAATAACATTAACCTCTGGAATCCAAAACAGCTATTAAAGAATATCGAGGCATTTGTATTTTTCATGTCTTCCCTTTCAGTCTCTCTGGTGAAATGTCTCTACTCTGAGGACTGTGTGCTGACATGCAGCTTCAAACCAAATGAAGAAGAGTTGGTTCACTGGTATAAACAACAGAAACTCGTCCATAGCTACTACTATCAAAGTGACCAGTTACAACTGCAGAATGGACATTTCAGTGGAAGGACCTCTTTGTTCAAAGACCAGCTTGTTCATGGAAATGCATCGCTCCTACTGGAGAGGGTAGATGTTTCAGATGAGGGCCTATATAAGTGTTACACCAGCACCGTGATGGGTAACAAGGAAACCTTTGTGGAAGTTAAGGTGGAAGGTTAGTTCCTGATGTTGCTGTGTGAAAGTATTGGGACAGTGACACATTTGTTGTTGTTTTGGTTCTGTACTCCAGCACTTTGGATTTGAAATAACACAGTGACTATGAGGTTAAAGCGCAAACTGTCAGCTTTAATTTTAGGGTATTTTCATCCATATCGGGTGAACCGTTTCGAAATTATAGCACTTTTTGTACATAGTCCCCCCATTTTAGGGAACCAAAAGTTTGGGGACAAAGTCACTTATTTGTGTATTAAAGTAGTCAAAAGTTAAGTATTTGGTCCTATATTCATAGCACACAATGACTAAATCAGGCTTGTGACTCTACAAATTGGTTGGATGAATTATCAGTTTGTTTTGGTTGTGCCCAATAGAAATGAATGGCAAATAAGGTATTGTGTCATTTTGGAGTCACTTTTATTGTAAATAAGAATATAATGTTTTTTTAAACTTCTATATTAATGTGGATGCTACCCTGACTACGGATAATCCTGCATTAATTGTGAATAGTGATAGTGATGAGTTAGAAAGTTAGACGCACAACAAGTATCATACAGCCAGGGGAGTTAGGCCTAAGAGGGTTTTATAAAAAAGCATCAAACAGTGGGTCTTGCGACGGGTATACAGAGATGACCAGTTTACAGAGGAGTATAGAGTGCAGTGATGTGTCCTATAAGGAGCATTGGTGGCAAATCTGATGGCCGAATGGTAAAGAACATCTAGCCACTCGAGAGCACCCTTTACCTGCCGATCTATAAATTATGTCTCCGTAATCTAGCATGGGTAGGATGGTCATCTGAATCAGGGTTAGTTTGGCAGCTGGGGTGAAAGAGGAGCGATTACGATAGAGGAAGCCAAGTCTAGATGTAACTTTAGCCTGCAGATTTGATATGTGCTGAGAGAAGGACAGTGTACCATCTAGCAATACTCCCAAGTACTTGTATGAGGTGACTACCTCGAGCTCTAAACCCTCAGAGGTAGTAATCACACCTGTTGGGAGAGGTTAAGAGTAGAGAAAGCTTGTTGGACACTAGGAACGTTTTTATTGTAGAGCATATAACACAAAATCTAGGGAGTGGCCAGCTGAGTATATATACCGTATCATCTGCATATAGATGGATGAGAGAGCTTCCTACTGCCTGAGCTATGTTGTTGATGTAAATTGAGAAGAGCATGGGGCCTAGGATTGAGCCTTGGGGTACTCCCTTGGTGGCAGGCAGTGGCTGAGACAGCAGATTTTCTGGCTTTATACACTGCACTCTTTGATAGAGGTAGTTAGCAAACTAGGCTAAAGACCCCTCAGAGACACCAATACTCTTTAGCCGGCCCACAAGAATGAAATCGACAACCGAATCAAAGTCAATAAAAATAGCAGCACAAAATTGCTTAGAATCAAGGGCAATGGTGACATCATTGAGGACCTTTAAGGTTGCAGTGACATATCCATAACCTGAGTGGAAACCAGATTGCATACCAGGGAGAATTCTATAGACACCAAGAAAGCCAGTCAGTTGATTATTGACAAGTTTTTCCAACACTTTTGATAAACAGGGCAAAATAGAAATAGGCCTATAACAGTTTGGATCAGCTTGATCTCCCCTTTAAATAAAGGACAAACCTAGGCTGCCTTCCAAGCAATGGGAACCTCCCCAGAGAGGAAAGACAGGCTTGGGGATGATAGGAGCAGCAACCTTAAAGAAGAAAGTGTCTAAACCATCTGACCCAGATGTTTGTTTTTGGGGGTCACGTTTCAGGAGCTCCTTTAACACCTTGGACTCAGTGACTGCCTGCAGGGAGAAACTTTGTAGCGGGGCAGGGGAAAAAGAGGGAGAAGCATCGGGGATAGTTGCATTAGAAGGGGTGGGAGATGAGGAAATGTCGGACAGGCAAGGAGGCATGGCTGAGTCATATAGGAATCCATACTTAATGAAGTGGTGATTTAAAAGCTCAGCCAGGTGCTTGTTGTCAGTAACAACCCCATCATCAACTTTAAGGGACATGGGCGGCTATGAGGAGGAGGGTTTATTCTCCAGGTCTTTAACCGTTTTCAAGAACTTCTTGCGGTTAGACCCACAGAGAGAGAACTGCTCCTTAAAGTAACTAACTTTGGCCTTCCGTATAGCCTTAGTGCACTTTTTTTTCATTTGCCTGAACAAGAGCCTGAATTTGCGTGTATCGAGCCTTTCGCCAAATGCAATTCTTGAGGTGGAGTAACTCTGCAAGATCACGGTCGAACCAGGGGCTTGAACCTGTTTTTAATTCTCATTTTGTTGATGGGGGCGTGTTTGTTAACAATACCACAAAAAAATACAATTAAAAGGTCCAAGCGTCTTCGACAGAGGGGATCAAGCTGATTCTATACCATTTTACAGTTGCCTGTTGACGAAGGAAGGCTTGCTCATTAAAGTTTTTTAGCAAGCGTCTATGACAAATCAGGACAGTTCGTTTCACTGAGCAGCCATTACGAACACAGGCTGTAAAACAGTGATCACTAAGGTCATTAGAGAAAACACCAGACTGGTACCTATCAGGATTATTTGTGAGGATAACGCCAAGAAGAGTAGCCTTTTTTGGGGTGTTTAGAGTCATGCCTTGTGGGATTGGTAATAATCTGAGAAAGATTTATGGAGTCCCATTGCTTTAGGATTTGGTCAGTTGGTCTAAGCATGTCCCAGTTTAGGTCACCTAGCAGGATAAATTCAGACTTAGCGTAAGGGGCCAGGAGAGATCTTAGGGCAGGTAGGGTACAGGCCGGTGCTGATGGAGGACGATAACACCCAGCAACAATCAACAAAGAGCTATTTGAAAGTTTAATACTTAAAACAAGCCAATCAAATAGTTTGGGGACAGACTTGGTGGAGACAACCGAGCACTGAAGGTGATCCTTGGTAAAGATTGCCACTCCCCCACCTTTAGAAGATCTGTCTTGCTGAAAAAGGTTATAACCAGAAAGGTTAACATCAGTATTCAAAACACTCTTCCTTAACCACGTCTCAGTAATGACCAACACATCCATTTTAGGTAATAAGCTTCAAGTGTTAAGCTACAGAAAACCCAGGCTTTTACATGAGCAGAAATCAGTGAAGCAGATATTAGAAAATCAGAAAATAATCTGAAACAATCAAACAAACAGAAAATGCACCTAACAAATGTGTAGAGTCAGAAGCTTTATGTCGTCATTGCGTGCTAGGAATATGGAACCAAATACTTCACTTTTGACAACTTTAATACGTTAAGTACACTAAAATGGGGACTATGAGTACACTAAAATGGGGACTATGAGTACACTAAAATGGGGACTATGAGTACACTAAAATGGGGACTATGAGTACACTAAAATGGGGACTATGAGTACACTAAAATGGGGACTATGAGTACACTAAAATGGGGACTATGAGTACACTAAAATGGGGACTATGAGTACACTAAAATGGGGACTATGAGTACACTAAAATGGGGACTATGAGTACACTAAAATGGGGACTATGAGTACACTAAAATGGGGACTATGAGTACACTAAAATGGGGACTATGAGTACACTAAAATGGGGACTCAAATTAAAGCCTACAGTTTGCACTTTAACCTCATCGTCATTGTATCATTTAAAATCCAAAATGCTGAAGTACAGAGCCAAAACAACAACAAATGTGTCGCTGTCCTAATACTTCTGGAGCCTCACTGAGTGTTAATTAAGTAGTGCTTTGTTTCATCGGGCTAATTAATAGGTCCAATGAAAGTGCCTTACAGTTATTATTTTAAATTAAAGTGATCAACAAGAAACAAAAACAGCTTCTTAGCAAATAGCAATTTCTCAAGGAAGAATTTTGCTAGTACTGTCTGGGCAGTATGAGTAATGAGGAGGGGAAAACAGAAAACTAGCGGTTATTGGCAGAGAGTTTTACAACTCTTTTGGTCTATTAAACTATCTTTCATTAGGCCATTATTGATATAGTCCCATTTTATTTGCATGTCAACAAGCAAATTTCAAGATGCCTGACTTTCAAAGTACAGAAATATAGCCAGTATGGTGCATGTTGCATCATAAGATGCAAAACGCAGCATCATACAATGCAAAATGCATCATACTGTAGCATCTGTATTTCTGTATTTTGAAAGTTAACTAGTCAAAACTAGGAAACAATGACATTTGTGACTTGCTGATTCGTTGAACACAGCACATGTTTAACTACAACCAGCTAGTAAGTCAGACATTTATGAGTTTCCAAGTTCTGACCAGGACGTGAACGCGGCATGATACAGTGCCTTGCGAAAGTATTCGGCCCCCTTGAACTTTGCGACCTTTTGCCACATTTCAGGCTTCAAACATAAATATATAAAACTGTATTTTTTTGTGAAGAATCAACAACAAGTGGGACACGATCATGAAGTGGAACGACATTTATTGGATATTTCAAACTTTTTTAACAAATCAAAAACTGAAAAATTGGCCGTGCAAAATTATTCAGCTGTCAATGTCGTTCTACTTCATGATTGTGTCCCACTTGTTGTTGATTCTTCACAAAAAATACAGTTTTATATCTTTATGTTTGATGCCTGAAATGTGGCAAAAAAATACAGTTTTATATCTTTATGTTTGATGCCTGAAATGTGGCAAAAGGTCGCAAAGTTCAAGGGGGCCGAATACTTTCGCAAGGCACTGTATATTGGATCTTGACTGCTTGATTGATGACATGCAAAACATTCACCAGGAAGGCCAAAACTCAATCCCACCAATACAGGCTGAAATGTCAGTATTTTCAAAAAGCTCTTAAACTAAAATGTCATTATCATAATTTTGACAATTTCACAGTATTATTCCAACCTCATTGTGTGTAAATATACACTACATGACCAAAAGTATGTGGACATCTGCTCGTCGAACATCTCATTCCAAAATCATGGACATTAATGTTAAGTTGGTCCCCCTTTGCTGTATAACAACTTCCACTCTTCTAGGAAGACTTTCTGTGAGGACTTGCTTACATTAAGCCACAAGAGCATTAGTGAGGTCGGGCACTGATGTTGGGCTATTGGGCCTGGCTCGCAGTCGGCGTTCCAATTCATCCCAAAGGTGTTCGATGGTGTTGAGGTCAGGGCTCTATGCAGGCCAGTTAAGTTCTTCCACACCGATCTCAACAAACCATTTCTGTATGGACCTCGCTTTGTGCACGGGGGCATTGTAATGCTGAAACATTTCAACCTGTTGCCAAAAGGTTGGAAGCACATAATGATCTAGAACGTCATTTATGCTGTAGCGTTAATATTTCCCTTCACTGGAACTAAGGGGCCTAGCCCGAACCATGAAAAACAGCCCCAGACCATGATTCCTACTCCCCCAAACTTTACAGTTGGCACTATGCATTGGGGCAGGAAGCGTGCTCCTGGCATCTGCCAAACCCAGATTTGTCGGTCGGACTGCCAAATGGGGAAGCGTGATTTATCACTCCAGAGAATGCGTTTCCATTTCTCCAGAGTCCAATGGCGGCAAGCTTTACACCACTCAAGCCGACGCTTGGCATTGCGCATTGTGATCTTATGCTTGTGTGCGGCTGCTCGGCTATGGAAACCAATTTCATGAATGTCCAGACGAACAGTTCTTGTGCTGACGTTGCTTCCAGTTTGGAACCCGGTAGTGTTGCAACCGAGGACAGATGATTTTAAAGCGCTACGCACTAAAGCACTCGGCGGTCCCGTTCTGTGAGCTTGTGTGGCCTACCACTTCGCGGCTGAGCCATTGTTGCTCCCAGACATATCCACTTCAAAATAACAGCACTTACAGTTGCCTGGGGCAGCTCTAGCAGGGTAGAAATTTGGTGAACTGACTTGTTGGAAAGGTGGCATCCTATGATGGTGCTACATTGAAAGTCACTGAGCTCTTCAGTAAGGCCATTCTACTGCCAATGTTTGTCTATGGAGATTGTATGGCAGTGTGCTCAATTTTAAATACCTGTCAGCAACGGGTGTGGCTGAAATAGCCGAATCCACTCATTTGAAGGGGTGTCCACATACTTTTGGTGATATATTGTATACAAAACACAGGAAAATCACTTTTTTTTGTCTGCACTGGGCCTTAAACTATTGTGACAATTTATTGAACACTTCTTTCTTTTTTGCAGCTCTCATTCAGTCAGTGAGAATGGAGATGACTGGGGAGGTGGTCTCCTGTTCATCTCAGAACATCTATCCTGCCCCTGAGGTGGCATGGTCCACAGACCCATTGTCTGGCCCAGATACACTACAGAACTCCACCGTCAAAACCCCAGACTCCAAGGGTCTGTACATATTGGAGAGCAGAGTTAGGATCCTGGGTAATGTCTTTGACTATGCCTACTTCTGCTCTGTCATCTCTGCAGACAAGGCCCAGGTGTGGACCACCTCCATAAAGAAGACAGGTATTCAGATCTTTCACCCATTTATCTAAGTCCACCATAACAATATAAAGGCCAAATAAGTTGGAAAAAAACCAGCCAGTCACACTTTGGGTGAATGTCTTTCTATTTCAGAGGAATTGATTGGAGAGGTGGGGAAAGAGCTGTCCATACCCTGCATCGCTCCACAGAACCTCCAGAACTTCTCCCTCACCTGGACCTTCACCAGAACCAATGATCCCACGGTCGTCCTCAGCTACGACAGCAGAACCAGACAGACCTCCAACCTCTGGGAGGGCAGTGCTGGACTGGAGCAGGACCAGGTTCTGATGAGTAAAGGATCCCTCCTTCTTCACAACCCAGAGAGTGAGGAACACTCAGGAACATACACCTGTACATTCACAGGCTTCCAGAGGAGACACATGGTCCAAACCCAGGTCAACATCACAGCCAGACGACCCACTGCAGGTAACACGTAGGAGGAACAATCAAAGATATGGAGGATGATTATCAAAAGTAAAATGACCATGATATTTCCAATTACAGGTGGAACCAACGTGATGGCTGATCACATGCTGTGGATGATTCCTGCAGTGTCAACACTTCTTTGGCAGTCCCTGTGGAACTATATACACTGAGTATCCCGAACATTAGGAACACCTTCCTTTTTCCCTCAGAACAGCCTCAATTCGTCGGGGGATGGACTCTACAAAGTGTCGAAAGCGTTCCACAGGGATGCTGGCCCATGTTGACTCCAATGCTTCCCACAGTTGTGTCAAGTTGGCTGGATGTTCCATCACCCAAAGGACACACGGGAAACTGTTGAACGTGAAAAACCCAGCAGCGCGGCAGTGCTTAACACAAACCGGTGAGCCTGGCACCTACTATCATACCCCGTTCAAAGATGAAAAAATCCTTATTCAACCTGTCTCCTCCTCCTCATCTACACAGACTTGAGTGGATTTAACACGTGAAGTCAATAAGGGATCATAGCTTTCACCTGGATTCAAATGTCATGGAAAGAACAGGTGTTCTTAATGTTTTGTATACTCAGTGTATAAATGAATAATATATTTGTGGAGTGATTTCACATGGATGAATTTACACTTTGGGAGAGAGGTTAGATGCCAGCAATATTTTTTACATGGTAAACAATGGCCAGACACACACTTACTCTCATGCACAGTTTTATGGCACAAGTTGTATGGTTGATTAGTCTGTGAACTCAATTACTGTGGCCTGGCTTAATGGAGTAATGTGTAATGAAGCAGACAGCAGGAGCTTGGCCTGGGCGGTGTGCAGGTTAATGGAACAACTGCTTGAATAGTTGCACAAAGTGTACACCACAGGCAGCCGCTGGCACCTAAATTAGGGAGGACAGGCTTATAGTAATGGCTGGAACGGCATCAACGGAATGGTATCGAGCACATCAAATACATGGTTTCCACGTGTTTGATACCATTCCATTAACTCCATTCCAGACATTATTATGAGCCATTCTTCCCTCAGCAGCCTCCTGTAACCAAGTCTGCAGTGACAATGAAAATAGTATATTCTGAATGAGGAGGGTGGAGAACAATTTACGCTTTTCTAAATTGAAATCCTAATAAAAAAGTAAAAATATAAAACTAACTTTACCTCAGTGCCAAACCGAAACATAAAAACAACCCTATGAGCAGAGTAAGTTCAAATGTAATTTTATTCAATATTCTGTCTTTCAATGTACATTTACACAAGTTTGCGCACAAATGTTTCAGGCTGTATATACCAATTAATGATGTATTAAAGTCTGATTAATCAGACTAACCTAATGACTACTCATGGTGAGGCAGGTTAAAGTTTTACTTGCTTGGTTAATATGTCCTTGTTTCATCAATGTTACAGCCACTTTGACATGGATTCACACGACACAGCTCATTACACACACACACACACACACACACACACACACACACACACACACACACACACACACACACACACACACACACACACACACACACACACACACACACACACACACAATACTAACAGATACAGAATAAGTTCTGAACACAGACCCTCTGCGATGGCACTGACACATGGATCGGCCACTGTGCTCCTGGTCTTTCTGTGGACATTGTCTATGACTGACTCCAAAGGTATGACTTGACCTCCTCTGTCTCTCTTTCTCTCTCTCTCTCTCTATATATATATATATATATATTTAAGGGGAGAACTGTCTGATCTACTGTAACTAAGCTCTAAGGAGGTGCTGTTATTGGGGCTCTACAGTATGTGTATCTCTTATTTTAGAGCACATTTTACTTATCCATTTGGTGATCCATATAATTTCCTAACGGCAGCAAAGATAAGAGATATTTATTTGGGAATGACGATTCAGGTAATAGCAAGAAACTAAATGTAGTTACTTGTTCATCTAACCTTCCTGAATGTATTTATTGAACATCACCAGAGAAACAAACGATCGATAGATGGTTATATGCTGTCGTGGACTTCTATTCCACAGCTGATTATACTTGTACGTAGATTCATATACATTTTGTCAAGTCTCTGCTGTGAGAAGAGACTGCATGTTAACTAACACCAGATACATGATTTGTTTGGGTGGAAAACATCTTTGGGTATTTGCTGTTGGTCATTGATAGTTTAGAAGTTAGAACACTGAATATGCTGTAATATCCTGAAAAGGCCAGTCAATTTGCATGTATTTGACTTGAATCGACATTGTGATATTCTGGTCGTCTTACTGTTTGGATACGTTCTCCTCATCCGTGGATGCTGAGGTATACTGTAAGTGTTCTTCAAAACCACTACTTTCTCATTTTCAAACATTTCTTTTCAGAGGCTTATGTGACTTGTTTATTCCATGAGGACTGCATGCTTCCCTGTAACTTTAAACCCACTGGTGCCGTGGTCATCCACTGGTACAAACAGCAGATCCCTGTTCACAGCTACTATTACAACAAGGACCAGTATGGACTGCAGAATAAGCACTTCAATGGAAGGACATGCTTGTTCAACTCCCAGATCGCCCATGGCAATGCATCGCTCCTCCTGAAAAGGATAAAAGTTCAGGACAAGGGAAGATACAAGTGCTACACCAGCACCAGAAAGGGGAACCAGGAGACCTTTGTCAACCTGGGGGTGAAAGGTCAGTGAAAAATCGCACTATTGTCTCCTAGTTCATTCCTCTTCCATGCAACATTTTAAAGGACAGTTCACACAAACCACTTTCTATTCATCAGTGGATTCCACATTTCAAATCCTGTCCAGACATTTGTAAAGAGTTAAAAAGCTGGTAGGCTTTGTTCTGCATGCCTACCCCTGTCTCACTGTCCCTATGTTAACTGTGTCAGTTTATTTGTTGTGTAACAATATAAACCTCTGTTGGAGAGCCAAAAGGAGTGTGGTTAATCTGTAGTGTTTAAAGCTTAGGCCTACTATTGAACATAACACATTTTTGGAGGACCATGTTTGTTAGTGACCTTTAATCCTGAAATATATATGTAGATATCTTTGTTAGAAATAATACTTTATTTCCCTTAATGGAGTGAAGTTGAATGTAAAAAGTGGCCTAACTTACCCCACTACCCCCTACGGGCCTATCACATGACCAAGCCACAGTCACTGTGGAAACATGGTCGTGACTGCAGGGGGGAATAAAGCAGTCTCTATTTTCCACTGTAACACTTGACTGGGCCCTGTCTGCAGTAGTCTACTGGGCACACCATGTTTGTTCTATATACACCTAACAAACACACAAAAATCACGGGGTTTTGACTGCACTGGGCCTTTAACACAGGCTTAACACCTAACAAACACTTTAGATCTTTTTAAACACTTTAAACATTGGCCAGTCCCTGGTGTAACCTCATTTCCCAGTGATAATGCCTTGCATTACGCCTGGGAAGAAAACCCTTCAATTTGATCAATTTTTTAATTTGATTTAATGTTTTTATTTTATTTCACCTTTATTTAACCAGGTAGGCTAGTTGAGAACAAGTTCTCATTTGCAACTGCGACCTGGCCAAGATAAAGCATAGCAGTGTGAACAGACAACACATGGAGTAAACAATTAACAAGTCAATAACACAGTAGGAAAAAAAAAGAATAATATATATATTTTTTTAATTATAAAAGGGGAGTCTATTATATACATTGTGTGCAAAAGGCATGAGGAGGTAGGCGAATAATTACAATTTTGCAGATTAACACTGGAGTGATAAATGATCAGATGGTTATGTACAGGTAGAGATATTGGTGTGCAAAAGAGCAGAAAAGTAAATAAATAAAAACAGTATGGGGATGAGGTAGGTAAAAATGGGTGGGCTATTTACCGATAGAATATGCACAGCGGCAGCGATCGGTTAGCTGCTCAGATAGCAGATGTTTGAAGTTGGTGACGGAGATAAAAGTCTCCAACTTCAGCGATTTTTGCAATTCGTTCCAGTCACAGGCAGCAGAGAACTGGAACGAAAGGCGGCCAAATGAGGTGTTGGCTTTAGGGATGATCATTGAGTGTGGGTGTTGCCATCGTGACCAGTGAACTGAGATAAGGCGGAGCTTTACCTAGCATGGAATTTGCCATTGGCTCAATCATTGGCTCAACTTAGCCCAAGGCAAACATTTAGATATCATTACCCCACACTGCTACAAGAATGCTCTTTCATGATAAGTTTAAGAGCTCATTTTGAAGCTTATAGAGACCCCCAACTGATGTATAGAACAATATTCAAATGATCTACTTTGGTTTTAGATTCAAGCATCATGAAACCTCTAACACAACACTCATTTGACCTTTAATTTGACCACTTTTTCCATGTGACTTTTTTTATTTCACAGACTCCATGAAATTATGACCTCTCCCTAAATGTTTGGTCAAATTATTAATTGTGTGTATGGTTTCCTAGAAACAACCGGTGGCTCAACTAACCCCATTCTCCACTATGTCGTATCTATGAAAGCCATAGTTGCAAGCATCACTAGATCAGTAGGACCATTACTGATATACAATGATATGCCATGATTGGACATGTAAACTCCTTCTAGAGGGCTAGTAAATTAATGTTATCAATCTTTGAAAAAACTAAAGCTTAATTCTTTATTCAACACTATCAAGAACAATGTTTTCTCTTTTGCAGCTCTCATCCAGTCAGTGAGAATAGAGATGACTGGGGAGGTGGTCTCCTGTTCATCTCAGAACATCTATCCTGCACCTCAGTTGGCATGGAATACAGATCCACCGTCTGGTCCAGAAACACTACAGAACTCCACCATCAAAACCCCAGACTCCAAGGGTCTGTACACAGTGGAGAGCACAGTGAGGATCTTGGGTAATATCTCTGACCACGCCTACTTCTGCTCTGTCATCTCTGCAGACAAGGCCCAGGTGTGGACAGTCTCTCTGAGGCAGCAAGGTATGAATCAACATCCTTGGATGCAGTGTTATGGTTATAAAACCAGGTCTCTCAGAAATTCACAGTGAACTAGCTGTTGTCTCCTAGATATAATCTAAAATGCATTTTTACAAAGAACTGACTGAGCTTGTATTTGAGATGCTCCTTGGAATAGGAACTAGGAAATATAGCTGTGAGCAGCAATGAACGGGGTTCACAGGATGACAGAAAGGACACAAACTCAGTTCGATAACAAAGCAAGCACTGTACATTAAATGGACACATACAATCAGATTTGTTTAATTTGTCAATAACTCAGCCATCTTTTAACCAATACCTTAGCTGTTCTCAAAGTAAGTTAAGATGTACCATAGGCCATTTGGTGTCATTTGGTCCTATGGTTCATGAGAAGAAGATGTTTTTAAGTATTTTTAGCACATTTCTGCATAGCGTATGTGCTAATATGCATCTACTGGTAAAGTGTGGCCATCTTTAAATGCATCAACATTATTTTCTCAAACTATTTAGGGACTATTGTGATGAGTCCAATTACAAAATGTAAAGTCCATGAGATTAAGATTTTTTATTATTATTTTAGGCATTAACATTACATTGTCAAAAAAGTGAATCAAGTGTCTCTTTTTTAAAGAAATTAATTCCAAACTTAACATGGTTCATAATGCGAATGTCTTTGACGACCCTAAAACATTTCAAGTTGATAGGAGTGGATGTAAATGGACATGTAAATGGACATGTCAAATCTGATTCACTGATTTATCAATAACTGAGCCATCCTTTAGTTTTTCTCAAACTAAGTTAAAAGATGCACCATGGGCCTACATACCAAAGATGGAGGCTATGGGTCCTTGAGGGAAAGACACCTACATACTCTAGGTCAAACGGGGCAATGTATATGAGAGTTTACAACAGTACCCCTCATCAGCCAATGGGTGCTATTTTTTTTTTACCAAGTTACACCATGGCCTCTCGTTTCTGTGTGCCAAATTAGAAAAAAAGTTAACAATCTACACTGAGTGTACAAAACATTAAGAACACCTTCCTATTATTGAGTTGCAACCCCTTTTGCCCTCAGAACAGCCTCAATTCCTCGGGGCATGTACTCTACAAGGTGTTGAAAGCATTCAACAGGGACACTCGCCTATGTTAACTCCAGTGCTTCCCACAGTTGTGTCAAGTTGGATGTTCTTTGGGAGGTGAACCATTCTTGATACACGTGAGAAAATGGTAAACATGAAAAACCCAGCTGTGTTGCGGTTCTTGACACACTCAAACCGGTGTGCCTTGCACATACTACCATACCCCTTTCAAAGGCACTTAATATTTTGTCTTGCCCATTCACCCTCTGAATGGCACACATGCACAATCCATGTCTCAATTATTTCAAGGCTTAAAAATCCTTCTTTAACTTGTCTCCTCCCCTTCATCTACACTGATTGAAGTGGATTTAACATGTGACATCAATAATGGATCATAGGTTCTCACCTGGAATCCCCTGGTCAGTCTATGTCATGGAAAGAGCAGGTGATCCTAATGTTTTGTACACTCTGTGTATGCTTGACCATGACAAGGATTTATTTTTAATAATAATTCAGACAATAACTATAGCTTTGATGTGAACCCCTAACTACTGGTCAGTCTGTTCTTCTAGCATCTCTAGAGAAAACCAACCTGGAGATTTAAAGGCATGTAAAATATATGCCTCACAAAAGTGGGTTACCAGCTTAGAATCGCTTCCATATGGTTGAATTTTATAAAGTTGTTGACAAAGGGGACACCAGTTGTGTAGTGGAGGGTAAAATCCCTTAAACACTGTTTACCCAGCTTTTGTGCAAAAATGAAGTGAAAGTATAAGGAGTGCTACTTTACTCACCACGAACAACGATCATTGTTTACCCACCTTTCTTTTACCACTACATCATTGATTGACTCATGACTTGTGACATGTTTAATCCTGCAGTGGAATTGATTGGAGAGGCGGGACGAGAGCTGTCCATACCCTGCATCGCTCCACAGAACCTCCAGAACTTCTCCCTCACCTGGACCTTCACCAGAACCAATGATCCCACAGTCATCCTCAGCTACGACAGCAGAACCAGACGGACCTCCAACCTCTGGGAGGGCCGGGCTGGACTGGAGCAGGACCAGGTTCTGATGGGCAACGGATCCCTCCTTCTTCACAACCCAGAGAATCAGGAACACTCAGGAACTTACACCTGTACATTCACAGGCCTCCAGAGCAGACACATGGTACAAACCCAGGTCAACATCACAGTTACTCCAATAGGTAGGTGCACATTCATTAAATTGATATGTATATGTCCTTTATAATATTCATATAGAGTATATTACCACAAAGACACCAAGACAAGCAGATAGTTAACGAGGAATCACAATGTCTGTTTCACAGTAGAGGATGAGCAGAACCGTGAGAGGTCATGGCTGGGCACAGTAGCCTCTGTCGCCTTCTTTGTCTTCACAGTTTCTGTGGCCCTTCCAAGGTATCTAAGGCACAGAGGTAAGTGACTACAGACCTCTAAATATAATTTGTATAATTATACTATCCAAAACACATAGCTGTACACCTGATTGTATTTTCACCTATCTGTCCTGTAGGAAAGCAAACAACATATAATTGGAAAGATGGACGACCATTGCCTATAATGAGACCCTCACATGCAGGTAACCATAGCGCAGGGGTTTTCAACTCTTACTGGAGCCTCCTGGTTCTCTGTTCAACCTGGTAATGAATTACCCCCACCTGGTGTCCCTGGTCAAAATCCCTGATTAGAGGGATGAATTTAAAAAAGCAGTGGAACTGGCTTCGAGGTCCAGAGTTGGACTAGAGCACATGTGTCAAACTCATTCCACGGAGGTCTGCGGGTTTTCGCTCCTCCCTTTTACTTGATTGATGAAATAAGGTCACTAATTAGTAAAGAACTCCCCTCACCTGGTTGCCTATGTCTTAATTTTTTGAAAGGAAAAAACAAAAACCTGCAGACACTAGGCCCTCCATGTAATGAGTTTGACATCCCTGGACTAGAGGGTAATAACAGTCAGCTTGTTTTAAACCGTTCTTGAGGAGGATGACTGTATTTGGTATTCTTGTGTTGTAGATACAGCAATAATCATGATTGGTGCAACTTTACATCAACAAAATGGAGCAGGTCTGGATGAGACAGGAACAAAGGAACATAGACCACATAGCCAAGGACTGTACATATCTGGACCACATACACTAGATGGTGACATAACACAGCCATATACTCCAAGACCGGACGAATTGGCAAGCGATGTACCAGAGACAGCAGGACGTTGTTCACCACGATCACAGTCGCATTTGAGTGAGGAGCTAGATGGTGACACAATCAAACCACAAACACCAGGCAATGATGAACCACAGCCACACATACCAGAGAGTGATGAACCAGGAAATGGTGGCCCTGTACTTGGAAGTTATTCACAAGACTTTGATGCAACAATATCATATGCCCAAGATGAGATGCCAGGACCATGTACATCAGGAGATGGTGAAGAAGTAGGACTTCATCATCTACAGACACATGAAGAGGTCCTGTCCGACCAAACACCAGAAGAGTTGGTTCCTCTGGATCAGATGAAAAAGGTGCACATATCCAGGACATACCAGGTAGTAACGCACCAGGACCTTACATAACAGGACGTGGCAACATGTCATAATGGACTAGCGATTGAGGAGATACGGTACTTCTCACAGTACTGGAGCAGGCAAAGGTGATCACAGCTGATGATGGACACATGGCTACATCAATATCCTCATAGAGTCAGAGTCACGCAGGCTGATGTGGCCAGACCTATAAACAATATGACTATGGCAAACTTTGTGATGGTTGGATTTCTGGTGGGGAAATTAGTGTAAATTCTGTCAAAAATACTATTTGATTAGTTAATATCGCCCTGTTTGATATTTGCAATGAGTATACTGTTATGGTAACCTTTATTTTCAGACCAAGGTTTTAATGTATGTATTAAAGATAACTGGGTCAAGTTGTTGATTGCCCTGCCTCCTTGTTTGTTGCTTGGCCGTGCTCACAGAGAATGAGACTGCAGGTTACCAATTGTTAAATGAGGTCAACGCATGTTTATCCTGGCCTCACACTGTGGAGGAAACACATCCCAATGGTGACAACTGATACATGAAATGAAAGGGAATGTTTGACAAGTCAGATTGCTCTGGTCCTGGTTCCTCTGAAGGACATAATTAAGTTCCCTCATTGCTTAGTAACTGTAATGCAGATTTTTACCAGGAAATACTGTTAACTTCCTTTTACCCTATCATATATGATAATATCGGATCAAAAGTGTATCTAAGGAGATGACAAGCAGTATGGATGAAGAACTAATGAAAATATGCTTGTGTGACCCCTGGGTCAGCAGAAAGGGGACCTTTGATGACCCTACAGAGAACTTAATTTCCTACTTTTGTTCTGACTGCACTAGCCAGTAAGTAATAAACACTGTGTGCGTGGCTCAGGGGTATAGTGATCACAGAGAAGGCTGGTGGGAGGAGCTATTGGAGGACGGGATAGTTGTAAAGGCTGGAATGGAATTAATGGAACAGAGTCAAACTCGTTGTTTCCATGTCTTTTATGTGTTTGGTACCATTCCATTGGTTCCATTCCAGCCCTTCCTCCCTATAGCTCCTCTCACCAGCCTCCTCTTGAGTGATCACATGTCCTCTGTGACCATCACATGAACAGTGACAACACATGAAGTAGTAGGGAGTTTGTAGGGAGTTCTAGGGAGTTTTTCCTAGCCACTGTGCTTCTACACCTACATTGCTTGCTGTTTGGGGTTTTAGGCTGGGTTTCTGTACAGCACTTTGAGATATCAGCTGATGTTAGAAGGGCTATATAAATCAATTTGATTTGAATTTGATTAGTAGTTGGAGCGAATTACTTGAAAGTATAAGGACATTAGTGCTCATATAATCTTGGTTAACCCAGAACTAAAATCTTGCATAATTATGTCTGTCCACAAGAGATTAGTGCTCATAAAATACAGGGACTATGTGATAGAAGTGACATGAGTTGTATCTCACTTATAATTTCACAGCCACAACCACTTTCTCCTCACACTTACAAAGGCACTTAGCCAATCACATGCATCTGCATGAAAAACATGCACAAACTCATCATTGCAAAGCTACACAGTGAGTTACACTCTCTCCAACAGAGCACAGCCCAATGGATCCATTGTAGGGTTTTGCAGCTGTGACCATTTATCTTAAAATCAAGCTTCATCGACTCTGTTGCCCTTTTGACCCTACTGGGCCATGAATCCAAAAGGATGGCCAAGCTAAATTGTTCCAGGACAACAGTTATCCTTGGTTGTACACTGGAATTAGGATTCATGTACATGCAAACAGTTGAGGTTACTGGGGTTTCAGGGTAAGCACAACAACAACAGCAGACTAATATTTTATAAAAGTGTTGAATACAAAGTGTTGACACTGCTGAGTAAGAATTTAAACATGAACTCAGTCATAAAAACAGCAGTTCTTTGCTGTATTCATTGACAGTCTCTCTTGTCATGGTTTTAAACATTTTGAAATCTCACAGTATCAATTTTACCGTAGCTTTATTTTATGCCTGCTACAGTGCCTTGCGAAAGTATTCGGCCCCCTTGAACTTTGCGACCTTTTGTCACATTTCAGGCTTCAAACATAAAGATATAAAACTGTATTTTTTTGTGAAGAATCAACAACAAGTGGGACACAATCATGAAGTGGAACGACATTTATTGGATATTTCAAACTTTTTTAACAAATCAAAAACTGAAAAATTGGGCGTGCAAAATTATTCAGCCCCTTTACTTTCAGTGCAGCAAACTCTCTCCAGAAGTTCAGTGAGGATCTCTGAATGATCCAATGTTGACCTAAATGACTAATGATGATAAATACAATCCACCTGTGTGTAATCAAGTCTCCGTATAAATGCACCTGCACTGTGATAGTCTCAGAGGTCCGTTAAAAGCGCAGAGAGCATCATGAAGAGCAAGGAACACACCAGGCAGGTCCGAGATACTGCGGTGAAGATGTTTAAAGCCGGATTTGGATACAAAAATATTTCCCAAGCTTTAAACATCCCAAGGAGCACTGTGCAAGCGATAATATTGAAATGGAAGGAGTATCAGACCACTGCAAATCTACCAAGACCTGGCCGTCCCTCTAAACTTTTAGCTCATACAAGGAAAAGACTGATCAGAGATGCAGCCAAGAGGCCCATGATCACTCTGGATGAACTGCAGAGATCTACAGCTGAGGTGGGACACTCTGTCCATACGACAACAATCAGTCGTATATTGCACAAATCTGGCCTTTATGGAAGAGTGGCAAGAAGAAAGCCATTTCTTAAAGATATCCATAAAAAGTGTCGTTTAAAGTTTGCCACAAGCCACCTGGGAGACACACCAAACATGTGGAAGAAGGTGCTCTGGTCAGATGAAACCAAAATTGAACTTTTTGGCAACAATGCAAAACGTTATGTTTGGCGTAAAAGCAACACAGCTCATCACCCTGAACACACCATCCCCACTGTCAAACATGGTGGTGGCAGCATCATGGTTTAGGCCTGCTTTTCTTCAGCAGGGACAGGGAAGATGGTTAAAATTGATGGGAAGATGGATGGAGCCAAATACAGGACCATTCTGGAAGAAAACCTGATGGAGTCTGCAAAAACCTGAGACTGGGACGGAGATTTGTCTTCCAACAAGACAATGATCCAAAACATAAAGCTAAATCTACAATGGAATGGTTAAAAAATAAACATATCCAGGTGTTAGAATGGCCAAGTCAAAGTCCAGACCTGAATCCAATCGAGAATAGGTGGAAAGAACTGAAAACTGCTGTTCACAAATGCTCTCCATCCAACCTCACTGAGCTCGAGCTGTTTTGCAAGGAGGAATGGGAAAAAATGTCAGTCTCTCGATGTGCAAAACTGATAGAGACATACCCCAAGCGACTTACAGCTGTAATCGCAGCAAAAGGTGGGCGCTACAAAGTATTAACTTAAGGGGGCTGAATCATTTTGCGCGCCCAATTTTTCAGTTTTTGATTTGTTAAAAAAGTTTGAAATATCCAATAAATGTCGCTCCACTTCATGATTGTGTCCCACTTGTTGTTGATTCTTCACAAAAAAATACAGTTTTATATCTTTATGTTTGAAGCCTGAAATGTGGCAAAAGGTCGCAAAGTTCAAGGGGGCCGAATACTTTCGCAAGGCACTGTATGTTACTGCAGTCTCGGGCATCTGAGCACTCTGATTGGCCAGCACTGGCATAGCACACTTGATTTTCTCTCCAGGCCCACCGGAAAGGCAGAGTTTGTACCTTTAGACACATGAAATGGCAACAGTGTGCCTACCCGGCGCGCAGGGCAGCTGAATTGGCTGCACCTACCACCAACAGCCCAAGACTAATAAAAAAAAATAGGAACACAAGGCTTTATCGTTTGGTTTTTACAGAAATATTTGGCTATCGACTAGACATGCCTTAACTTAAGATGAAAAAAAAAAAAAAAAAAAAGATTTAGATGCAAGTGGCTGTTCCACTGGATGTCATAAGGTGTATGCACCAATTTGTAAGTCGCTCTGGATAAGAGCGTCTGCTAAATGACTTAAATGTAAATGTAAATGTAATGAACTTGTGGAAACCATTTTTATTTCTCTGTGTGCATTATGAAGGAAGTTAGTGGTCGTTTCGCAAGCCAATGCTAACTAGGGTTAGCGCAATGACTGGACGTCTACATGTACGGTAACATTTACATTCAAAATATATATTTTGGGAGCAGTGGCGATTTTAACATGTAAATCTTGGTGGGGCAAAATGTTAGATGCATCCCAGCAAAGCCACCACCCAACACAACACTAAACAATACATTCATTGCACAATAAGGGTGACAAAACGTGCTCACAAACTGTTACACAAGCCTAAATAAAGCTGTTCCAACAGCAATATATAATATGCATATTATTGATACCATTTGAAAGGAAACACTTTGAAGTCTGTGGAAATGTGAAATGAATGTAGGAGAATATAACACATTAGATCTGGTAAAAGATAATACAAAGAAAAAAACATTCATTTTCAAAAAACATTTTTGTTCCATCATCTTTGAAATGCAAGAGAAAGGCCAATATATGACTTAGGAATCTAGGCACAATTTAGGTTTTGGCCACTAGATGGCAGCATTTTATGTGCAAAGTTTTAGACTGAGCCAATGAACTATTGCATTTCTGTTCAAAATGTTGTATCAAGTCTGCCCAATTTTCAAGTTCATAACTGCACTCTCCTCAAACAATAAAATAATCATATTCTTTCACTGTAATAGCAACTGTAAACTGGACAGTGCAGTTAGATTAACAAGAATTGAAGCTTTCTGCCCATATCAGATATGTCTATGTCCTGGGAAATGTTCTTGTACGTACAACCTCATGCTAATCCCATTAGCGCATGTTAGCTCAACCGTCCCGCTTCCTCTGCTATGCAGATATAGACGTACAGAAGGAGGGTAATTCCTACATTTTCGATCCAAATATTTTGTATAAAGAAAAGCATTATATTGTTAGATTATAGGAGGAACTCTGGTAGGCCTGAAGCAGTCCTCCTCACCTCAAGGCCAACTGTCATAGTCAGTTGCAGCGCTGGGGTGCACTGCCTTTATATCACTGGCCTGCTGTAGCTAAAGCTTAATAATAGCCACACCATACCAAACCTTCACGTTTCTAAACTTTATTAGAGTAATATCAAAGTAAATCAAGCCATTGTTTATAGGGAAATATGAGCAGAAGAGCGAATGTAAACCAGGGAAAAAAACTCACTACCCTCCCCTCAGGGTCTTTAGGGGGGGGGTTTCCTGTTTACAAAAATATGTATCCTTCCGTCCAGAAGAGATGACAATCCGCAAGTTTCATTCCACCAATAATGCTACAGTCTTCTTTTGGACTTGTGAATATTCTGTCGAGAGTCGAGACCTTAATGGCACCGAAGAACCCCCAACGAACAGTGTCTCGCACTGTAAAGAGATGTCCTCCTCGTAATTAGATTAATTTGCCATTAATGTCCATTTCGGGAGTTATAACTGAAGCTTGCAGTTCGACTTCAACAATGGTACGTTTTTTTTCCTACAATTTTTACAAGTGGTCTGACTAGCTTGAAGCTCTAACTGATTTAAAAGAAAAATTGCTTCCTACACTGTTAGTTATTTTCTCATTTTGAAACAGTCTCTGATAGTAGGCTACAGACGCTGTAATCCTGAACACTGCGGGTAACAATGGCTACATTATTATCCTCTCAATAATGTGACTTGCAGCAGCAGATACAAATGTATCAAAAACCCAAATTCCTTGACATTTTATGATCTGGCCCCAGATGAGAGCTGTTACTACGATTCCATTGGAGGAGAGATGTGAGACACAACACTCTGATGGCGTTTACACTGTAAACACAACTCTATGTCCATGGTCATTAGGACAGGAATGACTTTGAATACATGTGGAGGATGTAACGTTTTATCAATTGATTAATGCTATATAGATCAGGAGCTGACTCTTGAACTCTTGAAGGGAAATGGTGGTAGATGTAGTGATATATAGTGACCGTTTGCCCGGTTGTGTCACTCCCCTCGTGAGCTCATGATGGACTTTCAGACGATAGCCCACTATTAAGATTCACTCTGGACCATGACCTGGTTCCCAGAGCCTAAACACAGCATGGGTGTTTTGACATGCAATAACACAGCATGGGTGTTTTGACATGCAATAACACAGCATGGGTGTTTTGACATGCAATAACACAGCATGGGTGTTTTGACATGCAATAACACAGCATGGGTGTTTTGACATGCAATAACACAGCATGGGTGT